>NC_085136.1:234757683-234818158 GCF_035046485.1 Aedes albopictus
CCTAGCCTTTAGAGGCAGGACACAGACCAAATACCTGTGTCCCATCCCAAGGAAAGCAGCATCGGCGATGGAGTGTGTATTAATCTTCTTAGCAACGCCACTCCCAACGAATCTGTCTATCCCCTTTACCCTTAAAAACGAAACGGTTGGTACGGTTGTCCCCGTTTCTTCTAACATCAAATTCAAAAACTTACGTTAATCATATCATTCATAAGTGGATAATCTGATTGCCGTGAATTTTTGAATTATCTTCAACTCCATTAGTCTGCACAGTGGGCCTGGCCGAATTAATATTTGTATCACATCATCGTTGATATGCTGCAAATATTAATGCTGACAAGAAAATATCAGAAGAAATTTTGATATTTCCAGGATGCTTTTCAATACTGGCTGTGCAAGCGCTAGAATAGAATAGAATAGAATAGGGTATTGGTTCCCTTATTAAGCACGTGGCTCCCATTTTCATCCTATGAAAAACAACTGTTTATTATGTTTCATATGTTTGTATTTTTGTTACAAATGAGCGTTACGCATCGCTGCCGCAATCGCTTATTTTTGAATAGGATGGATATGGGAGCGTAAGATTACTGATGGCACTCATACCCTATGTCGTTCGATTGGCATAAAATTGATTGAACCTTGTAATGGCAGAAAGACACAACGATATCACTTCATTTAATGAAAATCAACATAATTAATAGAAGATCTACACTATATACACAAATTCAATTTTAATCTTGCCTCACAACTCCAGCACCAGCTATATTTACGGTACACAATTGTTTCCGACTACTTTTTATCATTAAGTAGTCTTCGTTATTATGCTAAGTTGATACGGTATACAAAAGAGCCCTAATTGGAATGATCAACTCTTGAGCTACAAGAAGGCAGATCATAACATGCAAGACTCTTATTCTGACCGATTCTAAACGATTAGTGGGATAGAAGTTCCTTAATTCTTCATATCTCCATTGTATTATAACTAACTAAAAGCACAGAACAGATGTGTATCTTCGAACAAATTTGAAATTTCGAGGTGGAAGTCGTGAAATTGTCACTTGGAGAACTAGATTGGAATGAATTTCCATGGGAAAATAAAAAATCATCAAAGCGTGCTACGTCGTCTCCCTATGCTCGCTATAGGAAAAAGCTTGACTTCCACCACCAGGTTCGCTAGTGTTGAGCTATCAAACGAGCAGTGCTTTTCGTGACGAAGATTCACCCCCGTGCTAAAAGTATAGTTTAAATTAAACCGCCTAATAATTAATGATCTTGACACATTCTTGTCTTCTTAGTTCAGTGTTTTTAATTAATAACACTGAACACACAATGTTTCTTTGTTATGAACAATTGCATTGTTCAATTCTGTAGTTAAGCCAAAACTGACCTTTGTCGTGACGATTAGTTAAGAAAGATCATCATGATTTGTAAACTATATTCAGCATATGCAGCTGTCTATAATACAGATCTCTTGCACGGTAATTACACAATTTGGATCATTTTTCTAGACCGGTGTTCGAACAGGACCAATCAAACCCATACCGCAATCTCAACCAAAATTAAGCTATCGATTCATAAAGCCAAGATCCTTCTCTACGGCCATATAAAATTGATCCAATCAATTGTAATTACCAATAATTGAACAATAGTGAGAGATGGACGGGCAGCAAAATCAACTCTTGGCCGTCGTTCGTGAAGCTGTGGTGCTCTTGCAGCTGGTCTGACAGCATCTCGTGACGACTACGGCGAGAACCTGAGTACCACCTCTTTCGCTACTTGTGTGAAAAGTCTCCACATTCAAATACTCGGATCGATTTCGAGCGCAGTCCGTGAGTTCCAATACACCACCCACACCATCCGGTGGTTGCAATACCAACGAAAACTCAAAAGAAAAACAGTAATGTTGGTTCACCAGCAGAATTCACCGCTATTTCGCCCCTCAGAGTGTTGTGCGGCAATTCTCTCCCTGTACAAGTGGGTACTCTTTCTCCGACTCAAGCCGAATGACTTCACCTGAAGTGCGCATGGTCACGGCTTACACACATTGACTCAACCACAGAAGGCAGTGTAGAGCTCTGTATCGGAACGGACGGACGGTCCACCCGATTTGATTCATAAAATAAATAGACCCACCACCACGATGATGACGGCGACGACGGACGATCCAATCACACCACAATCGAGAATCCTGCTTAGTTCAAGACAGCTAATTCGATGGTACGAGCCTTGTCCTTCCTACTGAAAGGGCGACTATCGTGGAAGGTCAAACTTTGATGATTTCAAATCATGGAAATGACTCACCGGAGGAAATTCGGCGTTGAACTATACCTACTTTATGTTTTCAAAAACGACGAAAGAAGCAAGAAAAAAACTAATACAACTAATCTTTATTGTTACCGTTATATTCCAACTGGAACATAGCCAACTTCTCAGTGAAGTGTTCAATTATCACTTCGACATTTATCAACTGAAAGTTTCTTGCGAGTTGATATTTGCATTCTTTGTAGTAGGCACGAAGGAGCTCGATATCCAGAGAAGCCAAGAAAATATCCATTACGAACAGATCCTGGACCACCTGGAACCTAAAGCAAACACCCTTAACATGATTTTTTATCCCGTTTAACACTACGCCTAAACAGGCCTTAGTTCACTTGCGGCTCGAAGCCAAATCCGACCAAAAACCAAATCTGATAAACTTGAATCAGGTCGAATAGGTGAGTCAATCAACACGGTAGCACGGTCCTGATGGGTAAGGGTAGATGCTACTGCTTTTGAATGTAATAAGCCTTAGGGATTGTATACATGATGTGAATCGTAGGGTTAATCGCCAATTATTGCACATCTTAAAAACTCGCCAATTATTGCACACTCCATGCTTTTCTTATGAGGTGTGCAACAATTGGCGAGTTTTTAAGGTGTGCAATAATTGGCGATTTACCCTATATGTGAATCGATATACACTGTGTCCAGTGTATTCTCATACACTACGGTCGATGTTAACCCTTTCCTTCCCACGACTTTGAACGACAATTTCTATTCCAAGAAAGTGTTTCGAAAAAAAGAGCTTGAACAAAAAATATTGCAAATTGACCAAATTTCTAGACTAACATTTGAAAAGGGCGGAACAACCATTGCAAATTCTCACTTGTTCCGTCCCTCCTGGGCGTATTTCAATATTTTTATGCAAACTTTTCCCTTTAACAGATAGAGGGGAGTCAGATCTATCTGTTACTGGTAAAATATTTTATGAATAATGGGAGGTAAGCCTAGGAGGGACGAGAGAAGCAGAAATTCGAAATGGCTGTTACGCCCTTTTCAAATGTTGGTCTAGATTTGTCAAAATCAACGAAAAAAAAAATAGTTGTAAATCAATAATATTTTGATAAGTTTATCAATAGTTCCACTATTGAATCAAGTAGCGACCTGCTGTCATTCGCGCAGACAACGGAGGAGAATAACAGCACAGTTCACAGCCACATACAGCCCACAACAGAACGGTATCGCGAAACGAAATAACCGAAGCCTTATGGAAATGGGGCGATGTATGCTGATCGATGCATCCATGGACTACAAGTGCAGAATATGCTATCAACATCAACCCGTGCTACCGAGAACACCCCATATGAAGCCTGGTATGGGAGGAAGCCAGATTAGAAGCATATGCATATCTTCGACAGCAGCGCTGACCAGAAACGGCCTAAAATAGAGCCGAAGGGAATGAAGCTCACATTCGTCGGATATTCGGATTTCCAAAAGGCGTATCGTTTGGTAGATAGCGATTGTTAGGAACCTGAACAGCCATTTCAAAGTAACATCATTAGGAGACATCAGGTATTTTCTTGGAATTCGAGTAACCCGAACCGAAGAAGGTGTGTCACTACTGAACCAGAAAGTGTACAAACAAACAATGTTTTCACGTTTTGGATTGCAAGATGCCAAACCATCGAAGATACCACTTGATACAGCCAAAGGAGGAAAATAATGAAGCGTTGCCGAATAATCACCAGTTCGCAAGTCTGATTGGAGGATTGCTATATGTATCTGTTATGGGTTGAACGTGTACGCAGACGACATCAGCATCTTCGTTCCTGATATGGAAACATTACAATGTGTAGTGCAGATAATAATGGATTTCCATGGCGTCTCGGGATTGCTATATGTATCTGTTAACACCAGACCAGACATGTCGGTTGCTGTATCCATCCTAGGACGCAAGACCGGTAATCCCTCTCAAGGATTGAAGCCAAATGGGTATGGTAAGTGGGGGCAGGATGGGTCACCTAAGAAATGGATCCCTATAACTTTCTGAATATAAATCGCATTTCTCTGTATTCTACCACGACTCTCAGATACACTAGTCAGCTATGATATAAGAGTATAAAAAGGTTATAAAGTTTGAAACCTGCGTCTTGACAAACAATTTTCAAAACATGACCCATCGTGCCCCACCTCATTTTAACGGGGGCAAGATGGGTCAGCTATAAGAAAACTCGATTTTCCTCCAACAAAAAATACTATATCTTCTAGTTTTTCTCTATACATCTAAGCTTCATAGACGTACAGATTACATGAAGAAAGTGTTGAAACATATCGGTAGATTATTCTCAGAACTAGAAGATTTTTGTTCGGGTAGCCATAAACGGACTTTGAAAACCTATATTTTTTGAAGGAAAATTTAAAAAATATGTTCTCAAATTTTCAGTGCTCTCATCGCTTCGATAATGTAGGTCACAGAATAGCCTTTCCATGAAAAATAAAACATTTTCAAAAACTATGCAAACATACCGAAAAATTAGGGTGACCCATCTTGCCCCGTCTACACAATACACATAGTCATATGGAATGTATAGCATAAGGAGTTTAACGAAAAAATATTTTATTTTTTTCTGTGCGAGGAACGTATAGAATTTTCAAAACAATATACCACTTTTTTGTGTATCCCCGTCGTTCATCTGGGAAAATTATTGAAAGATTCAAAACTTATATTGTGCGATTGAAAACGGTACTGACCCATCTTGCCCCCACATACCATACTTCGGTATTTAACGCGCGCTGTTATAAAAAGTACAACCCTATCAAAAAACCTCGCTCGTCGTATACAGCGCGAACGCGGTGCTGTTTCGGTTGCTTGATGGCACGCATCCTTAAAGGTTAAAAGGAACCTTCGATCATGAGCTGATTATAGGACAGGATTCGTCAGAGCTCGAAGTTTTTGTGGATGCCGATTGGGCTGGCGATGCATAAGACCGAAAGTCAACGCCTGGATTTCATTTTCGCTTCGAAGGAGGAAAGATTGGATGGAATCTCATGAAACAGGACAATGTTACTCTAAGTAGTAGTGTAGTGGAATATGTACCTATGACTGAATGCTGCAAGGAACTGAATTGGATACTTCGTATACTAGATGACCTCGGGATCAAATCTACGTTACCAGTAAAAGTGAACAAATCACAGCTGTACTGCCGCCACTCGCATAACAGTCCCATCTTTGCTGGGTTTCCTATTCATATGGGACTGCTTTGCGAGTGGGAGCAGTGTATCAAGAAACTAAGTTCCAGCAGCATCAACAGAAGATCAAAACATATTGAAACCGAACCATTTCATCTGCGGCAACTCAAACAGGATAGCGTCATTAAACCGCAGTATTTTGCAAACCTCTGTTAAACCAAGCTTTCGAAGCTTCGTGAATTGACCGGAGTCATATCGTAAGGAGGAGTGAGTGAGAAATCGAGTCGACGGCTAATAGCTACGCCTTAGTAACAGTCCATTAAGGACAGACTTGTTAGAATCCCAAAATGGCCGCCACAAGGGCCGACTTTGGCACCTACTCACGATTTCGAGGACACAAACCAGCGCATTGAAGCTTGCTTCTTGAGAATTGTGCATCTGAAGTTCTGATGTTGAAACAGGATTTCAAAACGTTTGTCCTTAAATCAACAGTTTGAATAAAAGGTTTATTCCACTTTAGTTAGTCAATCAATACAGACGTAATTTGTTAGGACAACATCCTCATATCATTTGTCTCAGTCTATGTCTATTTGTCAATGTACGAGTTTTTTTTTTTTCAGATAATCGAGTAATTCCCATATATTTGACCAGTATCTCTATTTCGACCTCCCAAGTATTAACGAGAAACAGGAGGGTTTTGGTATTAGGGTCACACTCGCGTAGCCACGGAAGGGTCAGGGTTAAAACCTCCTCCAGAGCTAAGATTTGTGGAACAAATTTTGAGTATTAAGCGCTTTGTCATGAAAACATTTTTCGGAGGCGCCGCTATTTTCAAACTAGGAATACAATTGCTTATTGCTGTTAACGAAATGTAAATGTAAAACCAATAAAGGTATCATTGCCCGTAAAACCCCTCCCAGAGACAATTTCTGGCTACGCCACTAATTAGGATAATTTTTTACTCAAACCTTACACTACGCCAGCTAGTTGTTCCCAACGTGATGCAAAAAAGGAAGGTTAAGCTCCAGAAATCCTGCTCTAGTTCACCAATAGTTCTGCCAAAAGCTGCTGTCAGTTTTCCACGAGAAATTTCGGTAAACATTCTTCCATAAATTTGTCATTATTGCAACTAAAAACTATGTATTTCAATATCCCGATTATCCTATATTTATAAACTAGTTCTACTCTTCCGTTTATCAGGTGAAGATCACTGCGTTTACTGTTGCGATAAGAAAACCTGGTCTATGTTTGAAATAGGTAATAAATGATCATTTTGAGCAGCTACAATTTTCGGCAAAACGTTCACATGCGAAACGTCCTGTCCCCACTGAGGGTGACGGGTTTGATTGCCGGTCGGCTTAGTAATATTCGTAATGAAAATTTCATTGACTTTGACTCTCTTGTTCATAGAGTACATATCTTCGGGCCTTCCATTGGATATATGTACAAGATGATCATTGACAGAGAAAACTATCATTTATTTACTGTGGAAATGCTTATATAACAGTAAACTGCTAAGCAGGCTTTATCCCAGAAGCCCCTAACCTCGAATCAACCTGTTCAACAATAGTGTCCTTCAAATTTTGTGAACAAATTATTAGTGGTCAACGCTTCGCTTCACGCAATGCTTTATTGTGCCATCGGCATTACTGTAACAGCGTCTTGAGAATCTCGGGTCTGCCACAGACAACCAAAATCGAAAGACTTGCAACTATTTTTGACATCAAAAATTCGTCATAAATGAGTGATTCCATACATCAATCTATTATTCACCGTATTGCCATCTAAACGCAGTGTGAATATGGGAAAATGTGTGCTGCAAACCTCTATACACGAGAAAATTGTATCCACTTTTCCACTCAATTCCAGCAGATTATAACCACAGCTAGCTACACCACCCAGTCAGACGAATGAGGCACACGTGACACCAGTTTTACGTTGGTTTCTCTCTTTCTTACTCGTCGCCTCTCTTCTGTCGCTGGGCCTTATCTACCCACCCGAGGGAGTAGACCTTTTCGGAAAAGGAAAAAGTTATCACCAACCTCCATCCGTCCTTGCCCACCATCATTGATCCTTGATGTGGAATTCGTTCTCGTTCGATACTGAAGGTTGACCAGATTTAAATTTCCTTAGTCCATTGCTCAGCCACTGGCACTGACTGTATCGATGGGGTGTGGGTGCCAATGTCAGCCGGCTGAACCCTTTCAAGGCGAGAACCATCTACATATCAAAGCGACTAGAGGGTATCCCGTTTGTAAAAGGTAGAAATATGCCGATACCGATATTTCATGCCTAACAATACGAAACACCGGTTGCCTGACTGTACAATGATGGTTGCCTCTTAATGTAATACACCTAAATTCTATAAGTTATTAATTCGACAACGATTGTTATTCACTAAAGCTTATCTGACTTAATCGGTGTTTCTTCGTTGATTTTCTTTTTTGCTGATAACATGATCAAAACAAACTAAATCATTGATCTTTTTGTTCTCATAGCAAGATGTAGCCGTCCCCTACAGATTTTAAATTAAAAAAAAAATTCGAAGTCTTAATACACAAAGAAGGGTGCATTTCGATTATGCCAAGTGTGCAAATGCCAAATGACTAGGTTTCCCATACCTAGTAATAACGCAGGATCAATGAAAAGAAATCGGCAATGCCAGTTAATCCCTAATGAAAAATCATTGTCGAATGCACCATACACTTCAAAGTTTTTATTAATTATTACATAAAAAGGTCTACTTTGATTGTTTTGAAAGCGAATGAAAAGATAACTCTGCGGGAACGACCACTTTTTCCGAACTAGCTTTTTATTCCAGCATGACACCGCGCTATCATGAGACCAGGAAAAATCCACTTCTTTCTACATGCCGACGACGACTCTAACGAGAGGGGGGTGTTTATTTTGGCACAACTCTTATAGCATGAAGAAGATGTGACATTCCCATCGTCCTTGTCGAGCAAGGACACCCATCCAGTGCTGTAGTGGAAGAAGAGACAAAGTGAGAGTTTGGGGTTTTCCTTGGCTTTCCACATCAGTCTTCCTTCACCCTTGACGATGACGGCGTTGGTTGTCACAACGAACGGAGCAAGCATGTGCGAGTGTGTAGCTACGGTTGCAGGCTGCTGGCTGTAGTCGTCCTTGTTAATGATGAACCAACAACCGTCCTCGTTCCCGTCATTGGTTGTAATATGTTCGATGTAAGAAAAAAAAAACAGTAAAGCATCATCAAACATACAACGAGCTGTGTTCTTACGTTTTTGTGAACTCTACGACAACGCTAAGTAGCTCGAAGGAGAAGAATCGTGGATAAAGAACTGGTGTCGTCGTTTTATGTCTTAAGAGTGCCGTGCACTCGTTATTTAAGTTAGTATCTTGGGGTTTTGTTACAAATACTATATCATAAGATTTTTGGTAAAACGAAAATAAAATGAATGGTGAGCAATGATACCTTACTCGTCATCAAAAAAGTACATAAAAGTTTAGTTCTAGTGTAACCGTTTTTTCACGTGGCCCACCTAATCATTTTGGTTGAGAACCACTGCTTTTACGAATGAGAAAACGACTCTGCGCTGTCTTTGTCGTCGTCATCGCTTTCAGAAGAATCGATAAATCGGTTTGTGTCCCAGCGAAGGTGTCGCTCGATATCACCTCACATGGTGTCGACTAAAAGGACCTTCACAGGAAGCGCTCTTCTACCGCTAATCGATTCCGTTGCCTCTGAAGGCCAATACGATTCAATCAATTATTGTTGGCTTTCTTTGCTACCTTATATACGCGTGTATGAATGCCACGAAACCTACCTTCCCAGAATCTCGAGCAGTTCGCCGACTCCGTTGAAGTGCTCCGTTTCGTATATAAAACGTAGAAATATGTTATTTATCTGCTTTCGAATAAAAGCACGTAATCCTAAAAATTTGCCATATATACGATGCAATACGGTTTTCAAAAAATCACGTTCTCTCGGGTCCTCGGAATCGAACAGTTCCAGTAGCTGGATTTGGAATAAAAATAGGAAAAACATATTACAGTTATGCTGCACAAATAGACTTTCCCGAGCAGCCAATACTAACCTGGAGCACAAACTTCTGGTCGATCACCTTCTTGCCGAAGGTTGCCTGGAAGTCGGCCGATTCTAGGAAGCGTAGGAACACCTCGTACACTAGCTGTAGATGGGGCCAGGACGCCTCCAGTGTCGGGTCATCCTCTTCTGGATCGAAGTCCGGGTTTTCACTGGGCGGGAGCGTTCGAAATAGATTCACAGATATCTGAAAAAAAGAAAAATTAAAGTGTTAGTTCTTCGAATCATCTACAGGTAGGTAAGTGATCAAGGGTAATTTATTTAAAAAATAAAGAACTTAGTAATGGGAACAGTTAAAGAACAAGAAGAATGCAGCATGGGCGAGAATGCTGCAACACCGTACGAGGCAGAACTCAGTCTTCTGGAGGAAGAAGCGCCAGTAGGAAGAACGAGATCGCGAAGCGATGGAAGAACTCTACCGCGCTAATAAAACACAGAAGTTCTTGGAGAAGCTTAACCACTCGCGCAGAGGCTTCGTGCCACAAGCTGACATGTGCCGAGAGAATCACGGGAATCTTCTCACGGGCGAGCGTGAGGTGGTCGAGAGGTGGCAGCAGCACTACGATGCGTGATAAAAAATCCAGGAGTACGTTCGCAGAACGACAGATTTTCAGCCCCTAACCTCCAAGAGGTTGAGGAGGAGGTTGGCCGGTTGAAAAACAACAAAGCCGCTGAAGCAGATAAACTACCAAACGAGCTTCTGAAATACGGTGGAGAAGCACTGGTGAGAGCACTACACTGGGTCATTATCAAGATTTGGGAGGAGGAAGTATTTATTACCGGAGAAATGGATGGAAAGTATTGCGGATTTTTAGAAAAATTTCCACTCTGCGGTAGCCGCCGAGTCCTACCGCAGCTGTCAAAGTCCTACCGCAGGCTTGAAAATCATTCTATCATTGAAACTGAAGGCCAAATCAAAGCATGCTTGCCAGGTGAATTGAACTGAAAACCAACAACAAACAATGATCATCGGCGTCGTATCCAAGGCTATCCAAGGCATCGCTAGGGCTCGCTAGGGTAGATCGATGATACCTCATTGAAAATCAGTAGTCTGACAGCTGCGGTAGCTTTTCATTCTACCGTAAAACGGAAAGTTTTCTCTAAATTAGCAATATCGTGTGCCCCATCTACAAACAGAGTGACAAGTTGGATTGCGCGAACTATCGCGCGATTACACTACTGAGCGCTGTCTACAAGATACTCTTTCAAATTTTATGTCACCGTCTATCACCGATTGCAAGAGAGTTCGCGGGGCAATATCAGACTGGATTCATGGGTGAACGCGCTACAATGGACCAGATGTTCGCCATCCGCCAGGTGTTGTATAAATACCGCGAATACAACGTGCCCACACATCACTTTTTCATCGATTTTAAATCGGCGTATGATACAATCGATCGAGACCAGCTATGTCAGATTATGCACGACTACGGATTCCCGGATAAACTGGTAAGATTGATCTGTTTAAACTTGATACAATGCACAATGGGAAAAAATAGGTATAAAACGCGAATAAATTCAATATCTCTGCTCGGAGTGAATGGATTTGAATGAATTTTTTACACAAACTGTAAAATTCTCTATAGTTTCAGATAAGGAACGTCTCATTCGCGCACGATGCTGGAAGTTAATGTGTTTAGCTCGTTTTACCCCACACTCTCTCTTTTTCGACTTATTCGGAAATTCCTGAAGTGCAAAATAAATGGTTTATTTAAGTCGTGATTGTGTAAAAACTTCCGTAGTATCGAATGGAGATGATTTGGCTCACCGCACGGCTTTAAAAATTGAAATATATCTTCAAATAACCCCGATATCCCCTATTTCTTTGAAATTTCACATGTATCTCCGCCCGGAGTGGAACGCAATCGATAAGAGCAGGACCAACCAGGGATTGGCGGCATGCACCGTGCGGTGCGAAAAAAGCGTGTGCTTCACACAATCGCAAGTGCTCGTCTCCCGTTTTGCCGAGAGACAAGAGACGTATGACTGAGAGCTTTCGTAATTGAGCGAGAGACAATCGCAGCACTAGCTCTACGGCGCAGGGAGTAATGCACGGTGCTTGGGACTGCGCTTGTCTCCAAACAGAAAAAAATCAATTAATAAATGAATTAAAGAGTTTGTGTTTTCGGCAAAGTTGTTAAGCTTGTCAAGGGTTGACAAGTGATGGGTCGTTTGATTCGAAATTTTTCCAATCGTGCGTAGTATCAAGCCAAGTGCCAAGCACGGAGGCAAGCTCCGAGAGAGTGCATACGACAGAGCGTGAGAGACAGGAGAGCTCCAGCGCGCGGCAAAGTAAGCGAGCAACACACAACCGATTGCGCGTACTCGTCTCCTTCTAGTTTATTGTGCTGTCTCGTAGCAGAGTGTGCGGCACGCAAAGAGTTTTGAGTCGCACCTTATCCCTGGGACCAACCCTATCTTAAATTGCCGATACTATGGAAGTTTTTACACAAATACGAGTAAAATAAGTCATTTATTTTGCGCGCCAGTCGGGAATAGATGAGGATTTTCCCAAAAAGGTATATGATAGAGAGAGTGGGGTAAAATGAGCTAAATTCACTGATTTCCAGCATCGTGCGGTGAATGACTCAAAAATTCATTCGAATCCATCCACTCCGAGCAGAGATATTGAATTTATTCGCGTTTTATACCTATTTTTCCCACTGTGCAATGGCGGAAACGTACATCCGACTAAACAGTGAAGCCAGGCGAATTGGATTGGAGTCATCAATGTGTTGAGGACAAAGTACATGATGGCGAGGGCCTTTTTTTTTTATTCCTGTTCGGGTTTGTCACTGCGACCAGTTTTTAGATCTATTGTGACATTTCCCGTATCCTTAGTGTAGTGCTTGTCGCATTACTCAATTGCCATTGAGGGGCAATAAAGAATCGATTTTGATACAGTTTTTGTTAAGGGCCGATTTCTTCACCTCGGCTTAACTGGTAAGCCAGGCTTACCCATATAGTTAAACCTGGTTTAACGCTTAAGCCAGGGTGAAGAAATCGCCCCTTAGAAAACAAAACAAGAGTACTGATATTGGCCATGCATCGGAAACCTTGCATCACCCTTGTTATACTGCTAAATTCTCCCCAGTAGGAAGTTTAGGACCCGGGTTTTAACATTAGCAGCAATATCATTCCAATAATGGAACATGTGTTCAATAATAAGGATTCTTAGTATGTTCCTTGCGTACTAGCACTTTCCAGTCTTCGAAGAGTTAGTACATACATGGATCCCTAACCCAATTTGATTTCCTTTGCATTGAGTTTAGCCTCAGATGGTGAGGTTTTTAACTATATGCAAAGTAAAGTTGGTAAACTCAGTTTTATTCAAAAACTGGAAGTCACCAAAACACCAGTAGTAGGACTAAATGCTATAACTCCTTGAATTACAAGAACACATATTCCAAAATTGAAAAATAAGACGACACTAGATTTCGGTTTGGTAGATCTATCACCGCAACGCAACCCAAAAAGGCGATCTACCCACGCTACGGGCTCCGTTAAAGATCGAGCATCTTTTAAACCCCCTCAACCATTCATCCCTCAGCACGGGTCGCCTGACACCTTGGATTGGGGTTACCTGTTTGGTGGACTTTTACCCCCGGAACAGGTGGTCCGTAGTGCTATTCTAAGCCGGCAGCTACACGGGCAATGGCAAGGGGCTACAGGGAGGAATCATCACGCCCGCCACCCCGGATTTCTGTAGACGGTGATTAAATTGAGGCGGTTGAAGAATTCGTATACTTGGGCTCACTGGGTACCGCCGACAACGACTCCAGCAGAGAAATTCAGAGACGCATTATGGCAGGCAATCGAGCTTACTTTGAACTCCGCAGAACTCTACGATCGAATAAAGTTCACCGTCACACAAAGTTAATCATCTACAGATGATTAGACCGGTAGTCATCTATGGGCACGATACATTGACTCTACGTGCAGAGGACCATCGCACCCTCGGAGTTTTCGAACGAAATGTGCTGCGTACCATCTACGGCGGAGTGCAGATGGAAGACGGAACTTGGAGAAGGCGAATGAACCACGAGCTGCATCAGCTGCTAAGAGAACCAACCTTCGTCCACACCGCAAAAATCGGGAGGCTACGGTGGGCGGGACATGTCATCAGGATGTTGGATAGCAACCCGACTAAAATGGTTCTCGAAAGTCATCCGATCGGGACAAAAAGACAGCGTACGCAGCGAGCAAGGTGGGTCGATCAAGTGGAGGACGATCTGCGGACTCTTCGCTGTGTACCAGTGTGTGGATTTTTATCACGAACCACTGAATGGTCCATGCTCAGCAAGTGATACATTCGCGAATGTAACATTTCATGAACCAACATGATCGGGAACGCTCCCCGAAATGCTGTTTACTCTCTTGCCCGGTTCAATACGAGAGCGCAATCAAGAGAGAAGATGCTCGATGACGCTAATGAAAGCGATGCATTCGGTAAGAATATTTTATTGCCATAATTCTTTTTTTATTGTGACTACACAACCTGCAACGTCGGGAATACAGTTAAATTAAATAGTAGTTCACGTTTTTAAAGCGAAAACGCATTAAATACTAATGAAAATAACGATTATTCACAGTTGCCCCCAGCCAACGATGAGAGATCATCGGTAAGTGTTACACTTAGCGATGCCCGCTCATCGCCGCAGCTTGTTTATATCGGAGTATCCTCTTTGTGTTCCTTCGTGAACCATGCGACTCGACGAGAGAACATACACCGCTTGGTAATTGAAACAGAATCAACAGAAGGGAAGAAAAACTGCAGAGTGGTTCACTGATCACTTTTTCGTCCAAACACTGCTGTGTGCGGAACTGGAGACTTGCAGCCATGAACCGAGTAGAATGGAAACGGCTACTATGTACAGCAGAGGCCACTCAAGCCTTAGTCTGACCGGTAAGTGAGTAAAGAACATAGTCGGGAAATCCTACATTCCTTCCCTTCGGGGACCCTCCTAATTCCTTGGACGCTGCCCATAAACTACGTCGACTCTTTTTTGGTCATCTCAGACCTCCCCTGTACACTTTCGTTTACACAACATTTCAAAAATTTGTACGGACCGTAGACTTTTCCCCCTTCCTCCTTCGAGTCTACGTGGTTTACATACAGGTTCTTGATGGAGAGATGGAGATTCTGGTTGCAGACGTCCACCACATGCTTCGCCTTCATGCAAGGCAGCCCTTTCATCATGAGCTTCCTGAGCCCATCTAGAGCGGTTCTGTTAAATCGCTCTATCCGTCCATTCGACTTATGATGATATGATGAAGACACATGCACCTGGATGCTTCGCTCCTTCCAACTGATGTTCTTCCTTGCTCCATCCGTGATTACGGTTTTAATTACACACTCCTTGCGCACCATCTTTCCAAACCTCACATTCTCCTATCGCTTCTCACACCACCTATTAGGGATATCGGCTGACCATGCAGCACCTGATACCTGTACGCCAAAGCCTTCGCTACTCCATGTATCAAATCAGTGTGTATCCGACACAATTCCCGTCTCCGCGACTCCTACTCTGCCGTTCTACGCCAAATGGTCCCATGTTATATGGGAATCCCATATAACATGGGACAAATATGCGTAGAACGGCAGTACTCTACCGACTTCTCGTTCTTCTTCGAGTTTACCAGCCTCCTGTCGAGTTAGCGCGTCAACATGCGTATGATAAGGCTGTACAAGGAACAGTCTGCTCGAAAGAATCTGCTTCAGCTCCTTTAACTTTGCCTCCTCAGGCTTCTCTCACTTAAAACAAGTGTCTTCAATACTGCCGTAATTCTGCAAAGTGACGTAAGCGCCATTCAATATTTCGAAAATTTTGAGTATATTATACATATTATCTGGTGAAAAAATAGCACTGTGGTATGCCTGCTGTATTAGAATGCAAGATCTAGCCGTAATCTATCATCTATGGAAAGAAACTTAGAGGATGACCAAAAGTTTTATGCATAATAACCAAAAAATGAGCCAAAACTAACAATGTCGCTTACGTCACTTTGCAGAATTACGGCAGAATAGCTCATGCAGTGGCTCCGCAATCTCTGAGAATCTAAGAATAAATTTACGGTAATAGTTGATTATCCTAAGAACCTGCGCACCTCTTCCAAAGACCTTGGCTCTATTATGTCCTTACTTATTACGTGTCCCAAGAACTCCACGTTTCCCACCTAGTACACACACTGCTCTTAGAGCCTCGTCGTGCTCCGCTCCTGTTCATTCAAAGATTAAAATGTCGTCTACGTAGACAACACGCTTTCTTCCGATCCCAATACTTGGTCCAGGAGCCTTTGGAACACCGCCGGGAAGTTCTTGCACCCCATTGGCATCCTGTTCCACTCGTAGAGTAGATTATTTACTCTAAAGGCTGTCTTGTGATGATCGTCCTTCTGTAGTGAGATCCTCCTTCAGATCAACTTTACTGAACCAAGCCTGGTGCCTCAACCAATGCACCATCTCCTCGATATTTGAAAGAGCATAAAAACGGATCTTTCCGTCTTCCTTCGCCTGATCCGATTACACCAAGCCGACTTGAACGGACTAATTCCTTCTCAAATAATCCCTCTGTAGTCTCTTCCAGTCTTTTCTATAAGGCTTAAGAAATCTTCGTCACACCTTCCAAGACCCTCACTCCTGGCCTCGTCTCTATCTTGCATTCATGTGAGATTGTAATCCCCTCCTTTCTTCCCGTAAACAACTTCTCCATCAACTCCTTCAGTGCGGACTCCAACTCCTCCGCTCCTGATACCGCCTCTCCGTTTCCCTGTTCTGGCCTTCACCTGAGCTAATTTATCCAGCAGTGTTCTACTGCTAAATCTTCAAACATTTTAAATAATATCTTCGTCATATCTTTTTCTCGGCCCAAGTCTCGGACCTAGACTGTTAATTGCAGTGGCGATTCCCTAACCTAAAATCTACCTGTTCAACGAACGTAAATACTTGAATTTTCTCATCAAATAAGCTTGTAATTTGTAAAAAATGGCGAGAATAGTCGTTTTCGTTTATTTTTAGTTTGATTCTTATCCTTAATTATCCGCAAATGCAAGTTTTAGAGTCGTTGAACAGGTAAAAAGTAAGGTTACGAGACGCCACTGGTTAATTGGCTTTTCTCTTCGTCTGTCAAACGGCTTAATAGATGAATTTAAACCACCACGCCTAGACAGGCGATACAAAAATTGTTGGAGAAACCACTGGAGTCTCAGAAGAAGCTCCTGTGAGATTATCTGAAGAAATTCATAGAGAAATCCCTGATGGAACTGCTGGAGGAATCTTGGAAGAATATACTTCAAGAAACTCCTCTGAGGGAACGCCTGAAAGCATCATTGATCAAATTTTAAAAGAATCCCTGAAGTAACCTCTGCAAGAATTGCTGAAGGAACTACTGGAAAGAACCCTGAATGATCCCCTTGATTAAATAAACTCCTTAAGTAATCAACGAACTGCTAAAGAAACTCCTGAAGATCTTGGAGGAATCTCTATAGAAACCCCTGCTGATATTTACAAAGAAATTTCTACAGGAATCAATAAATAAACTCGTAGAGAAATTCCCCATTATAATCCTAGAGGAATTGATAAAGAAAATCTGTGAGGATTTCCTGGAGGACCTCCTAAAGGAATCCCTGATGGAACTGCTATAAGAAACTCCGACGTAACCTCTGGGAAATCGCTGAAAAAAAATGAATTGTTGAGAGAGGCAGGCCGAAAGGCTATCAGTTTTTTTTTTCTTGCGACGCTAACGCTAACGTAAAATACTGCAGAAAATTGTTAGGCGGGCTTGGTTTCCATCCCGCCTCATAACACAGCATAACCAATTCTATCAAGCAGCCATTTCTCAAAACACTCCGATTCGACATCCGGACAAACTTTAGCATACACAGAGCAGTTTTAGATACGACCTGTCGAGAACAAGGAATTACATCATCATTATTTCTCATTTTTCCATATTGGCCAGCTTTTCGGTGTAGCATGCCCATCTATTCATGAAAAATTAAAATAGAAAAAAAAACAACACATTACGGAGATGCCTGTAAATACTAAGCAGTTCTCTCATTGATTCCTTGTGACTGGTGGAGTAGTAATAGCAAGTCAAGCCCAAGTGTGTTGCGGACAATTCTCGGTGGGAAACTATAAAACGTCAGATGTTACAAACGCATAAATCAAGCATAATTTTTCAAATCGACGTATCTAACTTTTTCACTGATCTGAGTAAATTCATGGTCAATGTTGACGACCATTTCACTAAAATAGTTTTTTATAAAAAGACTTTTCATAAGTTTTTTCGTGCTTAACATCACCAGGGATATAGCACGCACTAGGTAAGAAACAAAACCTACTCATTCCATATCATTTTCACAATGAATTTTGATAAAAATACACATACAACGGGTTGGTTAGAGATACGTCATGCCAGATACGTCGCTTTTGTATGGTGCCAGTTTGGTGTATCTGTTACTTTTGATTTTGGCTAGATACGTCGTTTGGTTTTCTCATATATCAAAACGGTGTATCTATCAGTAAAGTTGTAAACATCAAAATAGTTAGATACGTCGTTTCGAATAATATGCTTAGTTAAACAAATTAAGCAATAAATCATCAAACAGTGACATGGATTCTTCAATTTGCTTTATGAATCATGCATGTAGCAGTTAACCCAGATTTGTTTACATTCTCGAGTTACGTCGGATTGAAAAGTTATGCTTGAAATCGCGAGTTGTATCAATACAATTTATCAATGGCGTTCGACTTGGGTACGAACACGCTGGCTGCACGCCGTTGAAGAAGACCTGAGAACCCTAAATGATGATGGGGAAAACTGCAGGAATGTCTCAAGAAACACGCAATAGGGCACCGCATACGGCGGTTGCTATGATAAATTTTTCTAAGTCTTTGACGTTTCGTGGCCTTGTTGTTTACGATTTGGACTTAGGAAAATTTCGTCGGCTTTCCTTAGGCAGTGTGATTAAATTCAAAAGGTGAGTTTGCGCGCACTGGGAAGTGTGCTAATTTATCACTTACTGCTAAGATTTCACCAAGAGCATCTCCTCGAATTCTTTCAGGAATTATCAGCGGTTCCCGTCTACAATCGTCCATTACAGTATCGCTGCCTGTCAGGACTTCGGATCGACGATTCACGCCAACAAGGTCAAGTTCCAAATCAACTTGGATGTGCAGCAACTTAAATATTTTGGTGAAGGCCTTCGACCAAGCCTCCGACAACAGCACATCATCGAAGGGAACACATCGAGAAGCAGGACGATTATGGCTACCTACATCTCCCAGTACTTCATTCAGCGCTACTCCCTTCCACCGGAACTCGATTTCAACCAGATTAACTCGTCGATTTCGTCGCACGGCATCTTGACGATTTCGGCTCCGAAGAGGGCAGTTGCGGATGCGGAAGGCCACAAGTCGATTCCGATCGTTCAGATAGGCCAACCGCTGAAGAGAATCAGTGTCGATCACGTAAAGAAGGAGAGCATTACCCACAAATCTTAGTGGAGTGGTGGTCGAGGTTTTACTGTTGCAACAATTTACATGATCAGGACACATTGTTCGCATAGTACTTGTTAATAATTAGCTGAATAAATGATATCAGTTAGTGATTGAATTCTTTTCGGAGTTTCATCAGGATTTTAGTTTGCGATTTCTCCAGTTCCATGATTCCTCCCAGAGTTCCTCCTGGGGTTCTCAAGGGAGCACCTCCGGAGATTCTTCTAGGGGCTTGGTCAGAATTTCTTCTTAAGTTCCCTCTGGGATTCTTCCAGGAGGTTCTACTGACAGCCCTTAAAAGGATCCAACAGGAATCACCCTAGAAGTTCTTTCCGGGAATCCCTTTTGGGATTCCTCCAGGATTACTCTAGGAGTTTCTTCCGAGATTCCTTTTGATGTTCCCCTGGAAATACTTCCAGGGATTGCTACATAAATTCCTTCTGTAGTTTCTCCAAAAATGTATTTCAAGTTTCCTCCAGAAGTTCATTCTGGAATTCCTCAAGGAGCACCTTCAGAGATTTTATATTGGGTTAATTCAAGATTTCCTCATAAGCTCCCTCTGGGGATACCTAAAGAGGTTCCACCTAGGATTCCTCTAGTAGTTTATTTCGTGTTTCCACCGGGAACTCCTTCAGGGATTCCTTCAGAGGTTTTTTTCGGGATTTCTCCAAATAATCTTTCTAAGACAAATTCAGAAAACCATCGCGGGCTTCTTCCAGGAGTTCCTTTAGTTGTTTTCCGAGGAGTTCTTTCTTATGAGCAGTTTCTAAGTTCCTCTAGGTGTTCCATCTGGAATTCCTCAAGGAGTTCCTTCTGGGATTTATGAAGTTGTCTCTAGTGAAATTTCTCCAAGAATCCTGCCTGCATTCAGAAAATCCTGCACTCAGGAAATCTTGCTATCAGGATTTTTTTCCAGGATTCCTTTAGGAACGTCTTCCGGCATTTTTCCATGATTTTTTTTTATCTATTAACGAGGTTTCTAGCCCTAGGCTAGTTCATCTCGGGACCCACGCTTTACTTCACTTTCGAAGGAAGAACCCACATTTTGCAAGATTGTCGGGAGTGGGATTCGATCCCGGGTCCTCGGCGTGATAGTCAAGTATTCTAACCATCACACCAGGTCCGCTCCATGAACTTTTTCTAGGATTCCTCCAGGAGTTTCTTCACCGGTTCGTTCCATAGTTATTTCAAGAATTCCTTCATTATTTCCTTCCGAGACTTCAGTAGATGTTTCTTCTGGGAACCATCCAGTAATTTTATTCAGAATTCCTTCAGAAATTCCTTTCGTAATTTTTGCAGGAGCTTTTTTTTCGAGATTGATTCAAGCATTTCTTCAGGATTAGTCCAGGAATTCCACCCAGGGATGGCATTCACCATTTGCAAAGAGTTACATTCACTTGCTACTATCTCAGTTCTTAAGCATGCTATCAAAAAACAATGTATGGATGACTTTTATCTTGTAGTTTTATCTGAAAGTTTGCCGAATATCATAAGGGTCGCACACGCATCCTTCACGAACTCCTACCGGAATCCCTTTAATAACTGCTTCCGGCTTTGCTTCAGGAGTTCCTTATGGAGTTTTTGCAGATCCTTATGCGATTCCTCCAGGAGTTCATTTTAAACTTCTCGCAGATTTTCTCAATGGGAATCCTCCCGGAAATTATTATAAAACCCATCAGGAAGATTTTGTTTTTGGATTTCATACGAAATTACTTAAGAAGATCCATATGAAACTCATTCATGAGTTCCCTATAAAATTCCAGCAGGAATTCTTCTGAAGGAATTCTTTCAAAAGATCCTTCTGAGTTTCCTCCAATAATTTCTTCAGGGGTAACATTTACCTTGTGGGAATCCCAGTAAAAAAACTGCCGAAGACATTCCAAAATGAACTGGAAAAATCTTAGAAAATACGCCAAAAGAAATCCTTGTAGTAACTTCTAGATGAATCTCAGAAGGAACTCCCGGAGTAATCTCAGAATGAATTCCTGGAGGAATATCGCAATAAATACCTGGAGGAATCCGCGAAATCCTGGAGGAATCCCGGAAAGAATAAATAGATGAATTCCGGTAGGAATCCTACGAGGAGTTGCTGAAGATATCCCGAAAAGCACTAATGAAAAAATGCCAGATGGAACTTCTTTAGGCATCTCTTAAATAAAAACTGGAAAGGATCCCAAAGGAAGGATCCCTTTCGTTTAATCCTGAATAAACTCCTGGAAGAATTTCCTTGAGGAATGCCTGAAAGAAATCCTGTACACACTTATTTTAGAGTCACTTGTTCGGCTGTTCTATTTTCGGTAAAAGTTCGGATTACCGAAGTTCAGCACAGTTTTACCGAAGTTCAGCTAGTTTTTACCGAACATTCGGTAAACATTACTAATAGTTCAGTAGAGTTTACCGAACGTTCGATAACCGAACTTCGGTAATGTGGTGCTGAACATTCGGTAATCTGAACTTTTACCGAAAATAGAACCAACACAACAACTGTTAAGTCTATGATAGAACAGCTGAATACGGTACTTTATTTTAAGTGTGTAGGTATCCTGGAATACAATTTTGGAAAAGCAAGTATTTCTAGGGTAATCTCAGATGAAATTCCTAGAGGAATCTTGGAAGGAGCTCCCAGAGGAATCCCGAAACTCTTGGGGAAGGAAGTTTCTGGAGAACTTCTGGCAAGAACTCCAAGAGAAATCATAGTTGGAACCGTTTTAGGGATCTTAGAAGAATCTCCTTGAAGATTCCCAGAGGGTGTTTCTGATGGAATCCTAAATCAATTCCTGGAAGAATTTTAAGAGGAGCTCCCTCAGATACAGCAGAAGAAAATCCAGGAGGAAACCTGGATCAATTTTCTAGAGAAATTGCGGTAAAAAATCCTGATGAAACTCCGAAAGGAATTCAATCACTAACTGATATCATTTATTCAGCTAATTATTAACAAGTACTATGCGAACAATGTGTCCTGATCATGTAAATTGTTGCAACAGTAAAACCTCGACCACCACTCCACTAAGATTTGTGGGTAATGCTCTCCTTCTTTACGTGATCGACACTGATTCTCTTCAGCGGTTGGCCTATCTGAACGATCGGAATCGACTTGTGGCCTTCCGCATCCGCAACTGCCCTCTTCGGAGCCGAAATCGTCAAGATGCCGTGCGACGAAATCGACGAGTTAATCTGGTTGAAATCGAGTTCCGGTGGAAGGGAGTAGCGCTGAATGAAGTACTGGGAGATGTAGGTAGCCATAATCGTCCTGCTTCTCGATGTGTTCCCTTCGATGATGTGCTGTTGTCGGAGGCTTGGTCGAAGGCCTTCACCAAAATATTTAAGTTGCTGCACATCCAAGTTGATTTGGAACTTGACCTTGTCGGCGTGAATCGTCGATCCGAAGTCCTGACAGGCAGCGATACTGTAATGGACGATTGTAGACGGGAACCGCCGATAATTCCTGAAAGAATTCGAGGAGATGCTCTTGGTGAAATCTTAGCAGTAAGTGATAAATTAGCACACTTCCCAGTGCGCGCAAACTCACCTTTTGAATTTAATCACACTGCCTAAGGAAAGCCGACGAAATTTTCCTAAGTCCAAATCGTAAACAACAAGGCCACGAAACGTCAAAGACTTAGAAAAATTTATCATAGCAACCGCCGTATGCGGTGCCCTATGCTCGACGCTGAAGTAAAGAAGCCTACACGCAAAAAAAATCCGTTTCGATGTACGTGCACTCTCAGTCACGGCAACGGGAACAAACAGGAACTATGCATAGCAACGATAACAACAATAAGAAATGTACACCGGGAACTAGAAGTCACGGTTTCTAGAACGACCATATTGACAGCTGGAACTAGTTCCAGTTCAAGGTGTATATTTTCCTGTTTTCATATTAGCGTTTGTTTGTTCACGTTTATCAGAACGGATTTTTTTCGCGTGTAACGTAGACAACTTGAAGTGTACCAGTCCATTGAAGTTTAATTCACATTAGAATTTCAACACTCGTGCTCACTTACACTAATTTCAACTATGTAAATAACAAGTTTAATTGAAAGCTCACTCACATCTTGAGTTTCCGACTCAATTTCATCCACAATTTCCACCGGATCTATGTTACTCATTATGCAATCGGATCAGTTTACCACAGAACCTACACGGTACACTTCGATCGTAATTAAAGCGCGAAATCTTACTGATGCGACAGTGCTGTAAACTGTACACGAGTCAAAGACACCGAAACAAAAGACAAAGCTAGATAAAGAAAGTGCACAAACAAAAGCAGCTTATAAATATATTTTAACTTCCTGTGCTCTGAACAGGCAAGCGATTTCCCCCTGAAAACCTAGAACAAAAAAAAATCACTTCTGAAAGATCACTTACCATTTTGATAATTTCTGGATAGACGTTTTCCGTCAGCACACCGCGGCCGTGTGTGATGTACGCCGACAGGTCGTTTAACGCCGCCCGCTTGATTTCCTTGCCCTTGAGATCAGAGAGCGGGTCCATGAAGTCGAACGAGACGCAGCATTGCCGCAGCTTCCGGATGAACAGTTCCTCCTGCTCTAAACTGGAACAGTCCACTGTGAAGAAGGAAAGCAAGAGAAAAATAATGACATGGTTAGTCATTCATTCATCGTTTCACATTGTGGTTGTCGTAGGAGAAAATTTTCTGGGTGTGAAGTGAATTACTATGCACAAAAGGGGGATACTCGTACTCGTTTGGTCAACGATCGTCGGTGCACAAATATTGGGATTAAAAATTTTCATTGGTACGGCGGCGGTAGCAGCCGGTTCACTGAAATGCGTTACCCTCTATCTCTCCATTTCAAAACAACTAACTACCCCCGGTTTGTTTAGCCTTCTGTGTTTTTGACGATCCGCGTCATTCAAATGCATACAAATTTGTAAAAAAAAATCCTTGTTTTATACTTTAAAAAACCTTCCTTGGGTGAAAACTGACAGAACAAAACAAAGACAACCGAAATTAGATGTTCCGTTTGAGAGTTATGCGCAGGTGGCAAGCCTTGTAGTAGAAATACAAGGCACGTATTGAAAAAGTAGTCAATTTGCAACATGTTGCATTAATAAACTGGTCATTGGTCTTGGTGAGGATCACCAAACACCAAGTCATTGCACAATCGAATAACAACCTCGGCCTTCATCGGATGCTCGGTCGCATCTCAAGGTTATCTTCCTTGTCCCGGCGCCAGCTCCTTCTCGCTTCCAGACACCGTATCGGGTGACCATCATCGGATTGTTTGCATTGTTGTCATTGTACGATTTCTGAATCCGGTTCGTTATGATGTGCGGTGTCTGCGAGGTGCCATATCAGATGCGCGTTTGTTTATTGGCTATATAAACAGCTGCCGGGTTAAAGTCTCATTTACCACCTTCACAGGCTGTGTGTGCGACTACAGAGACGCTCGAAAGTCATAAGACGAATGAGATTTTTTGCTCTTACCTACACAGCTCATGAGCCTCTGTACGAATTTGCCATGTCCTGCTCACTCCCACAGAAAATTTGAAAACAGCGCGCACAGTAAAAGTCGCATTTGACTTTTACTGTGCGAACTGTTTTCAAATTTTCTGTGGGAGTGAGCAGTACGCCAGATTCTTGCAGAGGCTCATATCGGCTATGTTTCATTTTTTACTAGCACTACCGGCAAACCTGGTAAAAAATTTTCCCGGGATTTCTTTCGGAAATTCCTCCCGATATTCCCAAAGAGATTTCCACTGATATTGTTTCAGGGATTCCTCCAGAATTCTTTTAGAGATTCCACCCGTGTTATTTCATTGATTTCTTCCGGAAATACTTTAAGAATTCCTCCCGGGATTTCTTTACAAATGTCTTTAGGGTTTCCATCAAGAATTCCTCACGGAATTGCTTCAAACATTCCTGGTATGTCTTAACTGATTTCTTTCCCGATTCTTTTCGATTCTTTTTTTCGACATTCGTTCGTTATTTTTTTCCATTATTCATTCAGAGGTTCTTTTCGGCACTCATTCAGTCATTCCTCCCGGGAATCATTCAGAATTTCCATCTAAACTTCTTGAAAATTCTGGAATTTCTTTCTGTTTTTTTTTACGGACTATTTCGGAGATTGCTTCATGGATTATTCCAAGTTTTTTCCTGGGTTTCCTCTCGCGATTCCTTCCGACATTCCTTCTGGGATTCTTCTGAATTTCCTCACGGGATCCTTTATTATTTTCCAGGAGATATGCGAATCTTTCAGAGAGTACTCCAAGATTCATTTAGGAGTTCCTTCCAAAATTCCATCAAAAAAATTTCTGTGTCTTCTCCCGGGATTTCTCTCGGAATTCCTTCATTGATCTTTCCCGGGGGGATTTCATTAGGTTTTTCTTTTATTTCTTCAGAGATTTTCTACTCCATTCCTGCAATGATTCTCGTCGAATTTCCTTTAGGGATTTGAGGACTCCTCCCGACATTCTTTCAAAGAATCTTTCTAAGATTCTCGGTATTCCTTCCTAGATTTCAAGGACTTCTCTTGAGGTTTTTTCAAGAATTGCTTCCGGTATTTCTTCAAGTTTTTCAAGATTCTTTCAAGGATTCCTCCCCTGATTCTTTCCGATATTTCTAATGGAATTTGTTCAGGGATTGAAAATGGATTACTTCAGGTAATATTCCCGGAGTTCCTGCAAAGATTACTCCATGATAGGGAGAAGGAAATTTTTCGACGAGCCATTAGGCACAGACAAGCAGACGTAACACTCTTCAAAACGGCTTGGCACATGCATTTAACGATCAATTCAAATTTCATTTAATTTGCGCGATCCTTCCACCAGATGCGCTAGTGTTCGAGCGCTTTGACGCTTGCCAGTGTATACGTTGCTGAATGATGCAAACAAAAATTACAGGCGATTTGTGTAGTGGTGTGCGTGATAGACAAACGTCAATTCGAAATCCATCATGGCCGACAGTGTCTCGCGCGGTTCTACCAACAGGTGGTAGTGTGCTCATGAAAAAGACACCGGGCAAACGTTTTTGATGAATTTCCTCTAAGAGTTTCGTCTGTTTGTCTGTGTATTAGGTATGCGAAAATATGCTTCAAAGGATAAGAGAACGTTAAAAATTGATAAAAATGCACTGCTATTTATGAATACTCAGATACTCTTAGCATGGTCACCCGGGCGTTAACGGGTTAATTTGATAAGTAACGAGAACTTCTCGGATTTCAGTTTATACATTCACTTCAAGGACTACTATCGCTCCGCTTCGCGAGATTATCTTATTTAGATAATTCACGGTACAGTTATATCAGCTGTTTCCATCTAAAGATGTTCAATTTTTCACTTTATGCAGTTTTGTCGCTGGAAAATCCAGTTTCTGTTTCATTTGGTTTTGGTGCGCAGACGATTATAACTATTATTGGTCAAACATGTTTTTTTCAAATAGCATAAACCAAAGGTTGTTCCGAAATAATTTTGTAACACTTTCATATCCCATTCTTAGTCCTGGTAGAAAAGAAAGCTTGCGATGATTGCTATCTATGACCAGGCCATCGCGTGCAGCAAAAGTGGATAAACTTCAATGCTAAGGAGTTATGCTACCCATGAGAAGATGGTAGTATTCTGCCCCTACTACACATGTTCCGTCAATGCTACTGGTCCAGATCTACCACATCCTCCCATCGACCAATGCTAACCTGTTGAACATGACAGACAATGCGGATGATGGAATAAAGATCATCGTCAATCCCCAAAAATCTTTAGTTACTAATAAAGTATCCGAAAACAATATGGATAGATTCTACAGGAACCGAGGGTGCTCCGTAAGGACGCTGTTATAGTTATGTACGCGTGAGGGTGTGCGTGCATGTGTGCGAACATGCAAAGCAGAATATCAGCAACAACAAATGCTTTGAATTTCCATAATTCTGAATAAAGAGAACACCGAGCCCACTTCCTATAAACGTTCGAAAGAGTCCAAATCTGCTATAAAGGACCCCAAACAAAAACAGGCACATTTAGATTCGAGTGACCTTGCGCCTTAGGAAAACGATTCTTTGCATCTCTCAACCCTCTCAGTAAGGATTCAGCTGGTATCAGTTACAGTAATTATGCCAGAAGGTGAAAGTCTGGACAAAACCAACTCACCACAGCTCAGCTAGACCTTCTCCAAGAAACATTGCTGCTCAGAGTAGTTCAACAGCGAAACGAGCCGATAAAACCCAAAATCAACAACCACATCGACGAGTTCAGCTATATGATTCTAATCTGCAAGATTAAGAGAGAGCAGTGCTGATTGACTGAAGAGAATAACCCCATCCATGAAACCTCTGGGAAGGAGTAGAGCTGACAGTAAAGAACGCATACCACATCCAGACATGATCGAAGCATTCTTCCTACAAAATTCTAGCTATGACGACGATTAAGGACCGCATTAAGGCACAGAAAAAACAAAATAAGCAAAAAAAAATTAACTAATTGGCATACAATACGATTCATTTTAAAACATATTAATGACGAATGGATCTACACAGTAGAGAGTGCGTCGATTGAAAAGTTGTAGACGCCCAAATACACCCTCAACTACCGATTTGGTGATTAAGAATCAAAGGTATCCAACAAGAGTAAAGGAAGCGCAAAAGAACAAGTTAAATTACCCAAACGACATCCTGATGATATACATTACAATATCCAAAATCAACCATTCGTCCTTCGAAACAAAAGCAACCACAAAAAATGGCGACAAAAGTTCTAATAGTGAACCTCACAGTATGCTAAGTGTACCACGAGTTTGCTTTGTCTTAAATTCGCTGAAATAATTTAACTGTATGGCCCTTATTCAAGAAGCGTGGGGAAACAAATCCAGAAAACATTCCACTCTTGTTACTGGTAAAAGGTTTGTTACATAAATAACTCAGCGAAACCAAATTTATTTATTGGTCTTTCTCAAAAACAAACTTACGCGTCTGTGATAGATTTGGTATTGCTAAATCTGAAATTGGGCTCAGATTGGTTCCATCATGTCAGTTTTGAGATATACAGGGGATGGCCAAAATGTTTGGGATAGGCAACTTTTTTTTTCTCTCACAAAAAAAGTTCAACATGCTATAACTTTTCATAGAGTGCATCAAAAAATCTCAAATTTTGACTGTTTGTCAACCTATTATATGTGCATCATTGGTACAAATTTGGGCTCGATTGAATAGTTTTTCGCGAAGTTAGAACCGTTCGGGTAAAACACTATTTTTAGACAAATCATTTTTGAGCTGTCATATCTCGGAAACCAGTGAACCGAATTGAATAAAATTTTGAACGTACACTAACAACATACAAATGCTTCACAAACTATTAAAGTATAGACACTTTTTGAACGTTGAAAAAAATTATCATGGATTGACACTTTTTGAATTTTTCTCGAAAAAATATAATTTTTTTACGTCAATGTCAATAAATTTTAGTGTTGATGTCCAAAGATTTTCCATTATCCATTATTCCAAGTTATCGTTAATCAGATATATTAGAGCCTATTTAGATTAAAGGAAGAACACATTTAGTAATTTTTGTGTGGTATTGTAAATTTGACTTATTTTCCTCTATATGGGTAAAAATTTCAACCCGGTATAACTTAATTTTTCGTAAGAAAATATTACATTGTATTACGTTGTATTAAGTATCAATATATTGTTGATAAACGATAAAAAATTCATTCAATTCGGTTCACTGGTTTTCGAGATATTACAGCTCAAAAATGAGATGTCTAAAAAATAGTGTTTTACCCTAACGATTCTAACTTCGCGAAAAACTATTCAATCGAGCCCAATTTTGTACCAATGATGCACATATAACAGGTTGATAAACAGTCGAAATTTGAGATTTTTTGATTTACTCTATGAAAAGTTACAGCATGTTGCATTTCTTTGTGGGAGAAAAAAAGTAGCCTATCCCAAACATTTTGGCTATCCCCTGTACCTCAATTTATATGGCAAAATAAGCGATTTCGTGCTCTTTTGACTGCCTCATAGATGGCATGGAAATGATATTTTGAAGGAAACGATGAGTAGATTGGTCGATTAGCATTAGCATACGCTTCAAGCAAGTCGCACAAATTCACACTACGAATTGTAAGTGGTACAGTCTCAGACCGCTGTTACAAGAATTGCCTTTTTTCCGTCCGTAACCAAAGCATAGAAATATGGGGCTAATCACTGACTCAAGAAAAGATCGACGCAGTTATCTAACGGTGGAAAGCTGTCCTGGCCACGTCCTTGTGACAGCTGAGGGATGGATAAGGAAGATTAGTTGAACACCTAAGACAGGCATGTAAAGACCTCAACGTCCTCTCAGGTCTAGGTAACATGGGAGTTTTGGTGTTGTTAGTGGAAGGGTGAAGTCCAAAGGATACGTTTGGTCAACGTTTAGGCACCAATACGATATACTGGCACAAAATCACCAAATTTTACGAGTTCCAGTACTCTCGGGACGAAACTGTTGACTTTCATTTTCGTATCCCGGACTTCCAGCAGCAATATCACAAACAAATACACGGTAATTTCAAATGAAGACGAACACCGGCACCCCAAATGGGAATAAGACAGATCTTCCCATTCATTTATTTAGTTAACATCAAATTCATGATAATACTGAATCAACAATTTGCCGCCATAATACTCGATTTGCAGCTGCAGTTCTCCATCCTCGGTCACGCCCAACACTCGCCAGATCACGCTCCACCTGGCCCGCCCATCGTGCTCTCTGCGCTCCACGTTTTCTTGTACCAACCGGATGGTTAGCAAACACCAACTTTGCAAGGTTGTTGTCCGGCATTCTTGCAACATGCCCTGCCCACCGTATCCTTCCGGCTTTGGCCACTTTCTGGATACTGGGTTCGCCGTAAAGTGCAGTGAGCTCGTGGTTCATCCTTCTCCGCCACACACCGTTCTCCTGCACGCCACCGAAGATCGTCCTTAGCACCTGTCGCTAAAAACTCCGAGTGCTTGCAGGTCCTCCTCGAGCATCGTCCATGTATCGTGTCCGTAGAGAACCACCGGTCTTATTAACGTCTTGTACATGGTACATTTGGTGCGGGGGTGAATCTTTTTTGACCGCATTTTCTTCTGGAGCCCATAGTAGGCACGACTTCCACTGATGATGCGACTTCGTATTTCACGGCTCACGTTATCGTCAGCCGTTAGCAGGGAACCGAGGTAGACGAATTCATCTACCACCTCAAAAGTATCCCCGTCTATCGTAACATTGCTGCCAAGGCTTGTCCTATCTCGCTCAATCCCACCTACCAGCATGCACTTTGTCTTAGCCGCATTCACCACCAGTCCGACCTTTGCTGCTTCACGTTTAAGCTTAGTTTCTTGTTGCCAAGTAGAGCGCTCAAGTAAAATTCCACCTTTTTCAGCAAGTAATTTTGACAACTGATCCGTTAAATCATCAGGTAAGAAAAACATGTTGAACACCGAAGATCAACAAACAACGCGGAACAAAGAAAACGCGTGACAGCTTCGAAACGGAACAATGAGTAATTTGGTCGAATAATATCTAACTTAACGATTCATGCAAAATATTGAACGATTTTCATGGAAATCCATCGCCCAGTTCACACTACCATCACCTGGTGGAAAAGTTGCACGAATCACTGTGTTGTGCAATATCGTCAACAGAAGGCGCTAGTGTGAAACGTCAAACGCATAGAAAAACGATGCGCGCGCCTCTGGTTGTGAAATCAACAACTATTAAAATTTAAAATGATCGTTAAAAGCGTGGTCGATGGAAATTTCGCAAGTGTTACGTCTGTTTGTCTGTGGTTTTATGATCGCAAATTTTAAAGCGTGCAAGGAAAGAATGCAGTTTTCCTTCAATCATTCTTTTTTACTGGTTATTTAATGAAAAATCAAAAACCAAAAAGTGGGGAAATGCTTCCAGTTTCGCCTTAAGATACTGTTGCATACTGACTCAGAAAGTTACGGTACACGCTCAGAAAACCGTTCTGATAAACGTGAACAAACAAACGCAAATATGAGAACAAGCAAATATACACCGTGATCTGGAACTAGTTCCAGCTGTCAATATAGGCGTTCTAGAAAACGTGAAATCTAGTTCACGGTGTACATTTCTTATTGTTGTTATCGTTGCTATGCATAGTTCCCGTTCGTTCCCGTTGCCGTGATTGGGAGTTCACGTATATCGGAACGGTTTTTTTTGCGTGTAGGGTAATTGATCCGATCATGGAGGAGTTAAGCACTGGGTTCATGTTTAAACCACAATTGTATCGCCCCAAGCAAACTTTTTACATGGACTGAATTGAAAATGATAAAATCCATCCTTAATCTACGGGAAAATAACGAAATATTGCCACATTGATGTTGTTATGAGCATTTTATTCGTTTTTATCTAAATGTGTTCCTAATGTTGCGGTACTTGCTCCTAATGTTGCGGTATTTGTTCCTATTGTTGCGGTATCCCATTGAAATCATATGGGATACCGCAACATTAGGAACACTACCGCAACAATAGGAACACAGCAGCAAACATATTAAGGAATTTTTTTTTTAAATAAGTTTTTGGGCAAATCTGAAGCAAACAAATGGTGCAATCCTAGAATTTAAGCACCATACATCTATTAAAAATACCTGTTGGTAAAATTTCAGTTGAAAAAGTGCTCAATTGCCATTACCGCAGCATCAACTACTTCCACAACGATGGGAACAATTACCCTAGAAGGTTGGGAAATATTCAATTGATTAGTCAGTCTTCAAGCTAAGAATTTGCCTATGTCGTGTTCTAGTTACACGATTTATTGTGTTGTTGTCCATGCATTTCTTCTTTTAGCAAGTTAGTTATCATATGGTCAAGGTTTTTTTAGTTTTTGTTTCATGTTGCTCAATATATGTAATGTCGTGTCATGTTATCCATTATTCTAAGTGATGTCAGATGGATATGTTTGTTATTCTAATTTTTGCGATCCGCGTTTTTATAATGATAGTTCTATATGATGAAAAATCGTCTTGCGTCCACGAGAATTATAAAAAAACGTATTCAACAACTGCGTGGACAGCATTAGCAGTTTTAACAACTTTTCAACTGTAAAACTAGTAAGAACAGCCAAAAAATCATTTTTTTTGCTAGGTTTCTAGCTGCACTCTGAATAGAGTTGAAACCTCTACACTAGACCCGAAGATAGAAAAGAGTACGTAATCTTTCAGAAGCAGTTTACCATCCGTACGCAGAAAATGATATCCATTAAGACACTGTTGCAAAATGACTCAAAAAGTTACGGTAGAAGATTGGAAAGTATTCAATTGGTCAGTCAGTCAGGATTTGCCTATGTAGTGTTATTGTCACACGGTTTGTATTTGTCTTCTTGTTTGGTTTTGCAATAAGGTTCAATATGTTTTCCTCCTCGTTAAGTCAGTTGTAGTATGTTTGTTTTTTATCGAATCAGTCGAACCTCGTGTGTTAAAATGTAGTCGATCCTGTGTCAAATTGTTTTTTTTTTTTATTTCGCTAATCGTTTTCTACTTTTCTGTGTTCATCTCTTGTGTCCTTAAATTGTAATTGGTCCAAAACCCACCGAAACATGTAACTGAACTTCTGATATTTTTTTCTGTTGGTGTCATAATACCATCTAAGATAATCAAAAATACGCCAAGTTGGTCAGCCAAATTTTAAAATAATAAAGATTGCTTGTTAACTATTATGTATTCTTCCCTCTATAAATACTATGAAAAATATTCAAATTCTTTAAATTGTCCTATCGGTCCTACCTAGATAAACCATGTCATTTTCTCAAGCGTAGCCTAGAAATGTCAACCTAGTCATACACAAGTAACGTAGATCAGTTAATAAAAAGCAGTCAGTTTTTGTCCATAATGTCACGTCGAACGCATTGACGTCAACAATGCGTTTAAGTGTTCGCACGTTAGCTTCGAATCTATCAGCACAATTAAATGCTGCAAATCTCCTTCCCACTATTAATTCTTCGGTCGATTTTAATTGTTTTATTTAAAGAAAATATTACCAACTAACATTGTAAAATTCATAAATTACTAATCAAAACCAACCGAGAAACGTGGGAAATAGAGCCCAAATAACATTTTGAAGTCAGCTGGCTGTAAAAGGTTCCAAAACCTGTCACAAATCCTATAATACTTTTATTAGGATTTGTAACGATCATCAAAACCTTCTCAAATCCAACTGACTTGGAATTATTGCTTGGGAATAGACTCTAATGAGCCCCGGCGGTTCCTCCATGTTTATCGAGCATGTCTGATGCATATGATCAGCCATACTCCATCTGCAGCAGCCGGCTCGTGATGAACCGTTGGAGGCGCATTAAAGTGTAAAGTGTTAAAAAGGTGATATCTGATATGTTTCACTAAAGAACACTACATTACAATAATTAAAATGAAACTCCTTCACTTTAATACCGTCAACTCCTGCGAACTTGGCCAGGGCAAAAAATCAATAGGTTCAACTTCAATAAATATTATAACAGTAAGTACTGATCAGTGGCAATGAGTTCGATGATCATAAAAAATATTAAAACGCAACCAGGAAAACATTTGCACACCAACTTTTTAACGTCACTGTACCCAACCTGCTGTTTTATTTGTCAGCACGTTAGCGCCTCCACTAATGACACTGATGATTTAAAATGGTAACAATCACCGCTCAGCCAAACAGCCAGTCCTGTTCCGTTCCTCGACATTGTTGGCTCGGGTAAACATCGGGAAACATGCAGCTGTGCCATTGCATTGTGGGTGTCCGACAACAAAGAATACGGTCGAAAACCATGAACGGACGATGAAACAAGAGTTGCAGACTGCAAACCGGGCAAGACTGCAAGAAAAGACACACATCCTCAAAAAAAAAACGCTGGTTTATTGAGTAACATAAACCAGTGAACCGAATTGAATGAAATTTTGAACGTACACTAACAACATACAAATGCTTCACAAACTATTAAAGTATAGACACTTTTTGAACGTTGAAAAAAATTATCATGGATTGACACTTTTTGAATTTTTCTCGAAAAAATATAATTTTTTTACGTCAATGTCAATAAATTTTAGTGTTGATGTCCAAAGATTTTCCATTATCCATTATTCCAAGTTATCGTTAATCAGATATATTAGAGCCTATTTAGATTAAAGGAAGAACACATTTAGTAATTTTTGTGTGGTATTGTAAATTTGACTTATTTTCCTCTATATGGGTAAAAATTTCAACCCGGTATAACTTAATTTTTCGTAAGAAAATATTACATTGTATTACGTTGTATTAAGTATCAATATATTGTTGATAAACGATAAAAAATTCATTCAATTCGGTTCACTGGTTTTCGAGATATTACAGCTCAAAAATGAGATGTCTAAAAAATAGTGTTTTACCCTAACGATTCTAACTTCGCGAAAAACTATTCAATCGAGCCCAATTTTGTACCAATGATGCACATATAACAGGTTGATAAACAGTCGAAATTTGAGATTTTTTGATTTACTCTATGAAAAGTTACAGCATGTTGCATTTCTTTGTGGGAGAAAAAAAGTAGCCTATCCCAAACATTTTGGCTATCCCCTGTACCTCAATTTATATGGCAAAATAAGCGATTTCGTGCTCTTTTGACTGCCTCATAGATGGCATGGAAATGATATTTTGAAGGAAACGATGAGTAGATTGGTCGATTAGCATTAGCATACGCTTCAAGCAAGTCGCACAAATTCACACTACGAATTGTTGGTGGTACAGCCTCAGACCGCTGTTACAAGAATTGCCTTTTTTCCGTCCGTAACCAAAGCATAGAAATATGGGGCTAATCATTGACTCAAGAAAAGATCGACGCAATTATCTAACGGTGGAAGGCTGTCCTGGCCACGTCCTTGTGACAGCTGAGGGATGGATAAGGAAGATTAGTTGAACACCTAGGACAGGTATGTAAAGACCTCAACGTCCTCTCAGGTTTAGGTTACATGGGAGTTTTGGTGTTGTTAGCGGAAGGGCGAAGTCCAAAGGATACGTTTGGTCAACGTTTAGGCACTAATACGATATACTGGCACAAACTCACGAGTTCCAGTACTCTCGGGACGAAACTGTTGACTTTCATTTTCGTATCCCGGACTTCCAGCAGCAATATCACAAACAAATACACGGTAATTTCAAATGAAGACGAACACCGGCACCCCAAATGGGAATAAGACAGATGCTCCCATTCATTTATTAAGTTAACATCAAATTCATGATAATACTGAATCAACAATTTGCCGCCATAATACTCGATTTGCAGCTGCAGTTCTCCATCCTCGGTCACGTCCAACACTCGCCAGATCACGCTCCACCTGGTCCACCCATCGTGCTCTCTGCGCTCCACGTTTTCTTGTACCAACCGGATGGTTAGCAAACACCAATTTTGCAGGGTTGTTGTCCGGCATTTTTGCAACATGCCCTGCCCACCGTATCCTTCCGGCTTTGGCCACTTTCTGGATACTGGGCTCGCCGTAAAGTGCAGTGAGCTCGTGGTTCATCCTTCTCCGCCACACACCGTTCTCCTGCACGCCACCGAAGATCGTCCTTAGCACCCGTCGCTTAAAAACTCCGAGTGCTTGCAGGTCCTCCTCGAGCATCGTCCATGTATCGTGTCCGTAGAGAACCACCGGTCTTATTAACGTCTTGTACATGGTACATTTGGTGCGGGGGTGAATCTTTTTTGACCGCATTTTCTTCTGGAGCCCATAGTAGGCACGACTTCCAGTGATGATGCGACTTCCTATTTCACGGCTCACATTATCGTCAGCCGTTAGCAGGGAACCGAGGTAGACGAATTCATCTACCACCTCAAAAGTATCCCCGTCTATCGTAACATTGCTGCCAAGGCTTGTCCTATCTCGCTCAATCCCACCTACCAGCATGCAATTTGTCTTAGCCGCATTCACCACCAGTCCGACCTTTGCTGCTTCACGTTTAAGGCGGGTGTACAGTTCTGCCACCGTTCCAAATGTTCTAGCAATAATAGCCATGTCATTCGCAAAACAGACAAATTGGCCGGATTCCGTGAAGATCGTACCCCGGCTGTTGAGCCTGGCTCGTTGCATAACACCTTCCAGCAGGGCGATGTTGATCCTCCCAACAATCGCGAATTACTCTACTCAACACTACCACGTGATCCGTTAAATCATCAGGTAAGAAAAACATGTTGAACACCGAAGATCAACAAACAACGCGGAACAAAGAAAACGCGTGACAGCTTCGAAACGGAACAATGAGTAAATTGGTCGAATAATATCTAACTTAACGATTCATGCAAAATATTGAACGATTTTCATGGAAATCCATCGCCCAGTTCACACTACCATCACCTGGTGGAAAAGTTGCACTAATCACTGTGTTGTGCAATATCGTTAACAGAAGGCGCTAGTGTGAAACGTCAAACGCATAGAAAAACGATGCGCGCGCCTCTGGTTGTGAGAGCCACAACTATGAAAATTTAAAATGATCGTTAAAAGCGTGGTCGATGGAAATTTCGCAAGTGATACGTCTGTTTGTCTGTGGTTTTATGATCGCAAATTTTAAAGCGTGCAAGGAAAGAATGCAGTTTTCCTTCAATAATTCTTTTTTGCTGGTTATTTAATAAAAAATCAAAAACCAAAAAGTGAGAAAATGCTTCCATTTTCGCCTTAAGACAGTGTTGCATACTGACTCAGAAAGTTACGGTAGGGTAATTGATCCGATCATGGAGGAGTTAAGCACTGGGTTCATGTTTAAACCACAATTGTATCGCTCTAAGCAAACTTTTTACATGGACTGAATTGAAGATGATAAAATCCATCCTTAATCTACGGGAAAATAACGAAATATTGCCACATTGATGTTGTTATGAGCATTTTATTCGTTTTTATCTCAAAGAACATTGTGTTCCTAATGTTGCGGTATTTGTTCCAATTGTCGCGGTAACCCATTGAAATCATATAAGATACCGCAACATTAGAAACACTACCGCAACAATAGGAACACAGCAGCAAACACATTAAGGAATTTTTTTTTTTTTTTTATAAGTTTTTGGGCAAATCTGAAGCAAACAAATGGTGCAATCCCATAATTTAAGCACCATACAACTATTAAAAATACCTTTTGGTAAAATTTCAGTCGAAAAAGTGCTCAATTGCCATTACCGCAACATTAGGTACTACCACAACGATGGGAACAATTACCCTAGAAGGTTGGAAAATGTTCAATTGATCAGTCAGTCTTCAAGCTAAGAATTTGCCTATGTCGTGTTCTAGTTACACGATTTATTGTGTTGTTGTCCATGCATTTCTTCTTTTAGCAAGTTAGTTATCGTATGGTCAAAGTTTTTTTTTAGTTTCTTGTTTCATGTTGCTCAATATATGTAATGTCGTGTCATGTTATCCATTATTCTAAGTGATGTCAGATGGATATGTTTGTTATTCTAATTTTTGCTATCCGCGTTTTTATATTGATAGTTACATATGATGAAAAATCGTCTTGCGTCCACGAGAATTATAAAAAAACGTATTCAACAACTGCGTGGACAGCATTAGCAGTGTTAACAACTTTTCAACTGTAAAACTAGTAAGAACAGCCAAACAATCAATAGGTTCAACTTCAATAAATATTATAACAGTAAGTACTGATCAGTGGCAATGAGTTCGATGATCATAAAAAATATTAAAACGCAATCAGGAAAACATTTGCACATCAACTTTTTAACGGCACTGTACCCAACCTGCTGTTTTATTTGTCAGCACGTTAGCGCCTCCACTAATGACACTGATGATTTAAAATGGCAACAATCACCGCTCAGCCGAACAGCCAGTCCTGTTCCGTTCCTCGACATTGTTGGCTCGGGTAAACATCGGGAAACATGCAGCTGGGTGCCATTGCATTGTGGGTGTCCGACAACAAAGAATACGGTCGAAAACCATGGACGGACGTTGAAACAAGAGTTGCAGACTGCAAGCCGGGCAAGACTGCAAGAAAAGACACACATCCTCAAAAAAAAAACGCTATTCAAATGTATATTGGAAATAGAAACAGAAACCCACACACAGACACCGAGTGGGAAAATTCACGACTGTGTTTTCTTTATTCGATCTGGTGCTGCTCCTGGTCGACCCCCCGGTAAGGGGCGACAACCAGTGAGGCCATGCTTTTATCTGTACCGGAAATTCAAATGTGTACTGTATGCGACGTAAATTTCTCAAGAATAAATTTGATATATTAGCTGAATTCGATTCTAGTTATACTGAAAGCGTCATTGATCGTAGTACCATATGTTGTCGAGACATAATTTTTTATATGAGCGTGGTGTAAATCACTTTACAATCATCAATCTTATTTGTATATAATATGATATGTGCATTTCCAAATATGCAATTTTTATATACAATCAGTAATCTGTACCATATATAATAGAATCTGTATCTATCTAGCTATATATGCGATTGTAGCAACACTGGTCATCGTTTCGTGCTTATGCATTTGCAATTGTCGTTCGGTTATTCCTCGGCTGTTGCGCTGCACGGCTAATAAATAATGCAAAATAGCTTCGCTTCGAGTTCGTGATGATAATGAAAGCGGCAAAAAAAAAAACTAGAAGAGAGGCAAAACATTTGTTTGGGTTGAAGGTTCAAATCGGCAAAATGGCAAATGACTTACGTGCCGTATAGACACTTAACGACGGTGATGACTGATGGCGAACAGGGCGAGGACGTCAGCACGATTGCCGCTGCAGATGGCGTAAGGTTGGATGAATTTGCTCGATGCAGTGTACCGCTAAATGCTGAGCTAGCGTGAGACGGGATATCGATTTCCCTGTCAACCCTTCGTAAATTTGGGTTCCTTGATTTGAAGATATTGACTGCGTGCACGTGTGAGATACCCGCAACGAAAGATATCAACAATATGAATTCCTTCGATCGCAAACTTAACTTTTACAATTGGAAATGCAAAGAGAAGTCAACACTAACATCCAAAAGCCCGTGACGCCTAGGCTCGAGAAAACATTGAGTTCTCTACACATTTTTGGGCACATCCAGCTAACGTTCTTTTCCCATTCCTCAGCTTTCTGGGCAAGGATGTGTCCAGGACAGCTATTAGCCATTGCATCAATCTTGTCTAAGAGTCAGTTGTTCGGTATGTACTGCACTAGAGTAACACACAGCGCGCAGTCCGAAATATGTATTGTATAGTTTATTGCATTGCTAACTGGACTGCGACAGAGTGCGGAATCTTAAATAAAAGTGCGATATTGCATCAAATCGTTCCGGTGTCTTCACCGCACTTATTCATCATGAGCTAATGAATAAGTGCGGTGAAGACACCGAAACGATCTGACACCAAATCGCACTTTTATTTGAGATTCCGCACTTCCTCGTCGCACTTTTAACTGCGCAATGCGCAATTTCGAGCCGTCATCTGGACGTGATAAACCACGCAATCAACGTCAATCAATACTAGATCGACTGACTCCGATGCTGATTGCTGACAAACGTTAGTTGTATAGACTAAACTGCCGTGAATCGCAAGTCAGTCCCATATGTAAAAAGTAGGCATTGAGAAAATGGACTCTGAAGTTTTTAAATTCGATTTCTATGTGAAATTTGAAAAAATCGCCATAAATTGAATACTACTGCGATCATCACGAAACTTTCACAAATTGTTTCAAACATGAAAATGTAACTGCGAAAAATATAAAACTGTCTAAAACAGAGTTCGATTTTGAACTGCAGGGTGCACAAGTTCGTAATGGGACTGACTTGCGATTACTTTTCATTATGGGACAATCTGACTTGGTGTTGTTTTTCGATTTTACTGAACAAACTATATATTTTTATTCACACAGCTGAAAGATCATCCGAAGAATGATCGAAAACCGCCATTAACTCAATTTTGCCCAAAATGCAGATGGGACTGACTTGCGATTCACGGCAGTAAATAAGTGAATTGCATGAAAGTTGATTTTGAATACAGTGGTTAAAGTTAACAGTAAAGCGAAGGGAGTTTACTCTGAACCAAATTCGTTATGCGAAAATTTAATCAAAGTGCACGCTGCACATTTTGTGAATTAATTCTACCGTCCCATCGAACTGAGCTTGAGACATCAGTGATTCACGTCGTAAAAAAACACGTTATTAAAAAAACGCGTAAAGAATTCAAGTCACGGTAGACGTGAATAAAAAACTAGAGGCCTAGAGGTTTCGGGGGGTTCAAGTATGATTTAAAGGGGCTTAGGTGTTTCAGGGGCGTTTCAAGGTGTTACAGAACGTTTCAGTGAGTATTCAGGGACGCTTAAGGAGGTTCCAGTGGCTTGTGGGGTTCCAGGATGTTTCTGGGGACTTTTAGGAGAGCTTCAAGGGGTTACATGAAGTTTTAGGGAGGTTTCAGGTGCGTTAAGGAGGCTTCAGGTGGTTCATAGATGTCTAAGGTGGGCATTTAGGGTCGTTTAAAAGGGCGTTTCAAGGAGTTACAGGAAGTTTCAGGGAGGTTTCAGTGAATTTTATGGAGTTTCAGAGTGATTTCCAGCGGGTTTCAGAGACATTACAGAGGCGCTACAAAGGCGTTTCCGGAGGGTTTCAGGTGCGTTACATGGAGTCCGAGGGGGTTTTAGGGGAATTTCGGAGACATTTCAGGAAGTTTTGTCTCGTGAAACTAATAAGCTTAATTTTAGAAGAGTTTCATGTTAGTTTTAAGATGAATTTTTGTCATTGGGGTGGAGATTTGACCTGTTGACGAATAAACAACAATAAAAACTTATGGTATGCTAAGTATGGTGCAGGTACACTGAAATTTTTTTACGTGGTCAGCGTGAAAAAAAACGCCTGAAAACGTCGTAAAATGTATTCTATGCATTCCAATGGGTACCAAGGGGTTACAGTACGTTTGAGGGAGGTTTAAGGTGCGTTTCAGGAGGCTTCAAGAGGTTCGTAGGTGTTTAAGATGGGCATTTAGGGTCATTTCAAGGTTTTTCAAGGGGGTACAGAGTGGAGTGGACCTGATGTGATGGTTAGAACACTTGACTATCTCGTCGAGGACCTGGGATCGAATCGCACTCCCGACAAACTCGCAAAATGTGAGTTCTTCCTTCGGAAAGGAAGTAAAGCGTGGGTCCCGAGATGAACTAGCCTAGGGCTAAAAATCACGTTAATACAGATAAAAAAGGGGATACAGAACGTTTTGGGGAGGTGTCAGATGTGCTTCAGTGGTGCTTTAGAGAGTTTCAGAGGGGGATTTTCAGCAGATTTCAGATACGTTGCAGAGGCGTTACAAAAGCGTTTCGGGGATTTTGGAGGGATTCAGGTGCGTCCAACGGAAATTCGGAGAGATTTCCGAGACATTTCAGGAAGGTTTAGAGGATTTTCGACGGGTTTCAAACAATACAGAGGCATTTTCAGGGGTTTCGAAGGGCTTAAAGTGCGTTACATGTGGTCAGAGGGGGCTTTAGGCGGATTTCTGAACCATTTCAGGAACTTACAAAAGATTTTCGACTAACACGGCTATGTAACGCCTTCGTAACGTCTTTAAAACTCGCCGAATTATCTGAATCTCGTCATAACTATCCAACTCGCCAAGCCTCGTTGGATAAATGTTCGACTCGTGCAGTAAAATCTTCATTTTACAACTCGTTGCATAAATAATTATTTTTGTTTCAATTTTTTCATCATAGTTGTCTAAGAATCGCTTCGTGTCTTACCGTGTGTTTCAAGAAGAAGAGATGGTCACAGTTGTTGAAATTCGTGTATAGTATAATGCCTTGAGCGAGGAGTAGCACGAGTTGCTTTGGCGTGGTTCGATTTTGATTTAATGGAAGGCGTTCACCATTTGAAACGGAGGTTAGAGTGAGTATCGTTAGGCATTAACCATACTAAAATTGCACTGGGGATTCCTCCTAAATTGCTTTAAAGGTTTCATCATCTTCTGAAATTCGTGCAGAAGTTCCTTCATATATTCCAAAAGGAATTTTGACAGAGATACCTCCGAAATTTTTTTTTTTCTGTAACACCTACTGAAATCCCGTTGGTCAAGTACTTTTTTAGGCATCCAAATAAAAATTTTCTCAATCAGAATCGAACGAGATTATGTTGTGGCAGGAATCAAAACAGGAATTCCTGGATGAATATCAGACAAAACATATGGAGGAATTTTCTGCGGACCTTCTGTGGGCATTCCCGTATAAACCGAAACGGATTAATCCCGTAATGGATGAATTCAAGAAGAATCATATAGATGAAATTTAGAAAGAACCTTAGGAGCAACCTCAGAAAAAACTGCTTGAGAAATCTTTTAAAAAAAGCTTCTCAGCGTATTATTGCAAGAGGAGAAATTTTAAAGGAACCCAATAGAAATTTTTTAGAATAATTGCATAATATAGCCATTGAGGATTCCTAAAAGAGGACGAATTTCATTTGATTACATAAAGGAGCCCTAAAAGAAACTAAGTGAGGAATTCCCATAAAAATAGTTCTCAATGAATTCTAAAAAATAATCAAGCGAAATGCAACGAGATGTAATCTTAGAAACACTCCTGAAGGAATTAAAAAATGAACGTAATCCCAGTAATCCCAGTCTACTGTAGGAATCGTAAAGAATCTCATTAAAAGAAAGTCTTACAGGAGTCCTAAAAAGATCTCCATGAAACTCATACAGGAATTTGCGAGAAATTGCAACATATTCCCGGACAACACTTGTTTGTTTTGGCTAGGATCACAACTGCTTATAGTTATTAAACTGTATAACAGCATAAATAAATTATATTCAGATAAACAACTCAGCTCTCTGGTCCGTGTTAATTATTTCACAAATACATGTTCTAGATACTATGGCAATAAGGGTCACATAGGTGTTTTAAGGTTTCATAGACATCTGGGGTAGAGCGGGGCTTTTTCACTAGTAAACAAATAGCCAATTTAGAAAGGCTGATTGCAATCCAAATCAGCGTGCGCTCTGTTAAGTCACCGTTATTTTCCATCTCCATCAGAACAGGGCAGACTGCGACGGTGTATGGGTATGTATTACTAAAAAGCCCTCTTTTTCTTAATATCCATATGAAGACTTTTCAGTGCGATATTTTAGAATGTAGTACAAAATAACAAATATCGTAAATGTTAATTAATAAACATTCTGAATTTTGGCAAATGTCAGATCGGTTACAATAATAGTGATCTAGAATACGGTCGTTGCCTGTCATTATCGTCTTGATATTGATCTCGGTCTACAGTGATAGTGACGATGGTGCAATATCAGTAGTCAAATGACAGGATTGATATTGAACATCTCTGATCTGCGATAGTATGGGGCAATATTTTTTCCTATTGTGCAAAAAACAATGTTTCAATCGAAATGTAGCACTCTTTCTACTCACCTTTCAGCGACGGCAGCTGCTGCAGTTCGACATCCTGTGAACTTCGGTACCGTGATGAACCCTGAGATTTTTTGCCTTTCTTTTTGAGCGAACGTTTGGCGAAAGGATCAATTCGGTCGACGAATGTTCCGGACGACATTGTTACACTGCCTTTTGTTGTTGTTGTTGCTGCTGTTGGTTTCTTCTTGGTGGTAGTGATTGCTGAATTTCTTTCGGTAGTGGTGTTGATATAGGAAGGGAGACGACTCCTTCTGATTCTTCTTCTATATCTTCTTGATGATGTTTTACAATGACACTAACAGTAACAAATGACTGCTGTTCTGGCAGGCTAACTCACGCACACTACTGCATGCTCGCAACACATCGCACGATCGCCATCCGCGGCAGAACAAACACACCCACACTCACACTTCGCGCAACGATTACGTGGTTTTCCGATTTTCTTTTGCGCTTGTATTCGCTCACTGAGATGATGTTGATCCACTTTTCGTAAATTTCGGCTAGATAATACTTGACTGACGTTTTCACTCTTTCTTTTTCTACGATTACTGTGATCACGTTTGCTTTTCCTAAAGGTATTGTGAATGATGAATTTCAGCTGACTCCGCTCTTACATTGAAGCACTATTTTTCCAATACGATACGATCAAGAAGTGACTTTTCATTCAATGCACCTCTTTCACCTGTTACGCATACTGAAAAGAAAACACCGAAATAATGGAAACCCGATTTCACAAACACACTCTTGAAAACCCATCAGTAAAAAAAAATCACAGCACTTTTCTCCGGTGCACTTGAGATGTACCCCGTCCCAACCAAACGACGAAAGGAGGCTGCCTTTGCACTTGCGATTCGATTCGATCGCACTTCCCAACGCTGCCGGCATCCCAAGCATTCCGCATTTTGCTCCATCATCGCCGAAAACAATGCAAAAATGTAAACATGTCGACGTCAGTGTGTGAGCGTGCGCGTGCTAAATTACAGTGCATCAAACAATTGTCCGTACTCAGGGGATTTTTGTGTCATTTTCTTTTTATTCGAACCATCATAAGTTTCCTATGCATAAAGCAAATGTGCTGAAATTATGGCAACTAACATTCCTTGACTTCCTTGGGCAGCGGATACTTCGTACATGCCACATGAAATACATATGCAAAATGGTCTTTACCGAAGGAAGCTCTCAGTAAATAAATGTCGAACTCATGGGACACTAGAATAGAAGCAAATTGATAGCATATTTATCTTGAAAGTGACAATTTATAATTTTTCGTTAAGGATAATTTTAACATTCAATGAGATAGATCTTAAGTTATGTCAGATTTTCAGGTAAAATGACTCACAAATAGTTCAGAAAATAAATTCAACAGATTTGATTGACGTACAGAAAGGTTTGCTCATTCGAATTCGAAAAAAACAATTTTAACTTCAAAAACCATGCACCGACAATTGTTTCGCACACTGTTTGAACTCAACAATCAAAGTATAAATACTCAGGGTACCGTTTGCGGATTCGAGGTGTATCGCCCAGGCCTCTCACAGGCAAATCACAGCAAGCGCATCGATTTTCGACGCGTATTCATCGTCGCATCACCACAGACAACACCACAACTTCGCCCCTTATGACGATGATATTGGACGCAGCATTCAGGAAGTCACCGGCGACGATCGCGAACAGTGCTGCGCGCGCACATCAATCGGGCTCCCGATCCGATCGCTATCAAAACACACTAAACACTACGGGCAGGCGCGGCTCGAAGTGAGGCTGAAACGATAATTGAAAAGAGAGAAGATCGTTGTAAATTAAATTGTGGCGATGCTCTACACACGAGATGAATTGGTTGGTAATTGAAGGCTGATGGTGGTGCTTGGTTCGGTTTGGAGTATTATGGGGGTCAAGATGACGATGAGCGGTCGGTTGGTTCGGTGGAAAGTGGAGCAAGTGTTGCGGAAACTGAGCTGCGTGACGCACAAACGGGCGCAAGCGGTCATTCGAGAATTGTTGGTTAATACGGAGATCTTGTTTTTAACGCTGCAGCGCGCTGGTCAGCTGATGATGGAAATTTGCGATGGTTGGACGTGTGGGATGTCAATTTGCTTTTGATTTTTGGGTGCGGTCTGGTATGCAACAATTCAACGAGCGAATGCATACTGGTTCACTGGTAAGAGGCTGTGCATAAACCATCTCAGTATGGAGCGTAGCCTTTGGCTATCCTTTGGCTTCATCTTGAACTTCGTCATCTTCGGTGTCGACATGTGTAATATTTTAGTCTAAATGAATACGTATTTTAATTCAAATAAAGGATGTATGAACCACATTACTTATCAAAGTAAATCCAGATCACGTGACTTTCCCCCCTCTTCATTAACAAAAACTCCTTCCCGTGACAATCGTGCAGAAGATGAGGTGATCTCAGTCTCTAGTAGCAACGTACGTCACACTAACATTCCTTCCCTTCCTCGATGACCGTAAGGACGTGGCCGGCGTCGTTATTGACTCAATAAAGTTTGTAATTCTCGAAAATGCACATCCCAATCTCTGTATGTTGGTTCCTTGTGCAATTTCGATTGTTCTGGTCAATCACGGAGCAGTTGTACGGCAATTGTACGGCCATCTATGCTCATGCAATCAAAAGTTATACATTTTAATGTGTTTCTAACTTTTTTCGAGTCCAGTCTCTAGTCGAAGTAATAATCACATAGGGTATGTGTGCCATCAGTAATCTCACGCTCCCATATTCATCCTATTTGAAAACAAGCGAATACGGCACTGATTGATTCCGTTCTTTTTGTTTTCATACGTGCTCACTTCTAACAAAAAATACAAAAATATGAAACAAATCAAACAACGCTTCAATCCTTTGTTTTTCGTAGGATGAAAATGGGAGCCACATGCTTAAAAAGGGAACCAATACCCTATGTATAATATGTATGAAGAACTAATACATTAAATTTCAAGCGAAATCACTACTCGACCTTTAATAGAATGATTGCTGTTTATATTTTAATGGAATGCTCCCAGTTGGCGCCAGCAGCGAAAAGTGTAGACAAGAGCCTTCATAGCATCTAGTTTCTAGCGCTGACACCCCGGCGGATATACCTATACCGATCACTTGTATTCAATCCATCGTCTGTGCTCGTTGAATTCTAACTCTCGATTGTTAAATTCTAACCTCCAGCTTACAGAAGAATGGTATTCAAGCAGTGAAGAGAATTGTCAGACAAAAGAGGCACAAAACAAGCAACAAATAAGACGCGGTGATCACTCTTTATCCCAACTGGTAACAGATAATGACATGATCTCGAAAGTTTTTGTTGCAGACAAAACGGATGCTGAATTTGTTGCGTACTTTTCAACTCGTGAATAATCAATTATTACTAACCCAAAATCGAAACTTTTCGATGATACATCTTCAGCAGCGTTGCAGTATTTACCAACTCGAAGTTACCGCTCGAAAATCACAATGCAAGGCTGAAAAATCTCTAAACTCGTGGTGCATGATCTTTGTCCTATTTTGTTCAAGTTGGGACAAACCTATGTCGCATTGGGTAGAATGTCGCAACAAATTCAGGTTGCGACATTGTCGTTATTGTTGCGCGATGGTTGAATTTTGATTCACTGTATTCAAGTACTGTTAAGTCGTAAGGAAACATTGCGGGAAACTTTAATTGTTAGAAAATGGGAAAGTTTTGTGAAAATTTAGTAAACTGAAATCGAGAATGCACGCTATGTCCAAAGGGAAGTATTATGAAAAGTGAATGTACCTCAAATTTTATTCGCTAGAACCGTATTTTTGGACCTCTAGATTCAGAATATGTGTGACTTAAAATAATCCATCTTGGGCTTTTTCCCATACATTTTTATATGGGATGAAATTAACCTTAGACCATTTGTATGGAAAAATAGGAAAAAAAATCGAAAAACCCAAGATGAACTATTTTAAACCGCACAGATTCTCCAAACCTACAATCCTATGGAATAACATTTGAGGTACATTCGATTTTCATAATACTTCCCTTTGGACATAGCTTGGAATGGTTTGGTTAGGTAACTTTTTGCGTTTACTTCATGATCCGTAAGGCTCTACCCTATTTGGCATAATGCCGTTTGGCATAATGCTATTTGGCATAAATGCCATTTCGCATAACGGCCATTTGACATAATGCCGTTTGGCATAATACGAAGAGCAGCCTTCTTGGTAAGTTTCGCATAATCCTTGTTATGCCAAATAGCCGTTATGCCAAATGACCTTTATGCCAAACGGCATTATGCCAAATGGGGTAGAGCTGATCCGAAATACCTTTTTTACCGATAAAATTCAATTTTACTACCTCAAAACAAGAGCCATCTATTAAATTTTTAGTTTGGAATGTCGATCTTTTGAAAAGTATTTGAGAGATGGAGACTAGTCATAAAGAGGTTCCCGAAGTTTCACCGCGAAAGCGACATACAAAAACCGAGGTTGGTTATACTGACGAGCGTGTGCATGGAAATTTTCGTCATCCATATGCAAGTGGGATGCCCGCTCGTGTTATTTAAGAGTGGAGTGCGCGTTCCCTATCTCGACTAATTACTTATGCTAAACAGATTGTTAATACATTTTGCGTGATGCACGTGTCGTTCTGGAGTGAAAATTATTCCGAGATTTGAGAAAATTGTCTTCTTTAGACGAAATTTTGATATATTCACAGTTTCTTATAATGTGACCATTCAGGCAGATTGACCAAGCCTAACAAATCAAGCATGAGATATCAAGAAAGTTTAGGGGGTGTTTCCATCGTTGTTTCCACTGCTCGGAATGGCGGTCGGCATCAATTGACCAGGTTCTTCTATACATATGGTGGCAAAATATAAAATACAAAGGGCTTGACTCATGGTGAATACTACTCTATTTCGTCGCAAGTTAACAATGTAGCTGAAACGCGATAATCTACCGCCAGGTATCCAGAAGCTTTGACACAAAACATACAAAATATGTGTGTGAATGTGGTAACATGCTTGGGTGTATGGAAAAACAAACCCGATTGATTCATCACCCGGTTGAATAATTATACTCGCCCACACATAATTTGTTGATTGATTGCAATTCTATCCCGATCGAAATGAAAGTTCGAAACCATAAAATACCCTTTCTTTATAATGAAATATATTGTTAATAAAAATTCGAATTAGTTTTTGGAGAACGAAACTAGTTAACCTCTGCTTAGACTGATTGCATATGTCAATTATGTCAATTATCCGAGTTTCATCTGCTGAACTGATGTAAATAAGTTGCAAGAATTCACTTATTTTCAAAGTGAAATTTTCAATACAGAACAGTGCCGATCAGGTCCTTACAGTTGGGATGTAAAAATTATGTCAGGATGTGATGATTATTGCCAGTAGAGACCGAGAATACCTCTGCATCTCCACAACCACCAAGAGTCGGGTGTTTACTGTTAAGGAAAGATGGGAAATCTGGGAGTCAACTTTGATCAACAATGGATAAGGGAAATCAACAATGTTATTACAGATAAACGTTTAACGAGTTCTATTTTGAATACTTAACTCGAACACTAGGTATAGAGCTTAATAAAGGTGAAGAAACGTTCAAATTAAAAAAAAAAAAACAGCGCGATCACTCGAGGGTTAAAATTTAACTTCGTCGATTCATGTCTGGTCTGGTCATCTCAGACCTTCAGTAAGAACGAAAGTCTACGAGGGGATGTAGACTTTCGTCCTTACAACATTTTTGAAATTAGTATGGATCGTAGACTTTGGCCATACTCAAGCCACCCATTTCCCTCTAAGGGTTTATGTAGTTTATGAACGGGCGCTGGCCTTTCGCCTAAAGCAAAACTGTACACCAAACATAGTTGTTTTATTAGAGGCATTAAAAATAGACCTTTCCATAAACTACGTAGACTCTTAGAGGGGGAGGGGGGTTATGGCCAAAGTCTACGCTTCATACAAATTTCAAAAATGTATGGACAAAAGTCTACGAGATGGCTTAAAAAAGTCTACGTAGTTTATGGACAGTGCCAATCGAATATCATTTCCGAATAGTAGTAGTGCGCCAATGTAGCATAAGGCCTATTCATAAACTACGTAGACTCTTTGGAAAGGGGGCTGGGCGGTGGTTCTGGGCAAAGTCTACGCTTCATAGAAATTTTGAAAATTTTGTACGAAGAAAAATCTACGAGGAGGAAGAGGGGTGATCTGAGATTGCCGAAAAAAAGGCTACACACCAAAAGCTTTCAGCAATATTTTGCTAAATTTTGCCGAGCTGAAGGATCCGGCAAAATTTGTTGCTGAACTTTCAGCAAAACGTTACTGGTGATCAGCAAAGTTTTGATGAAACCCTTAATCGATTTTTGATGTGTACGAAAAAAAGACAGCGCCATCTCACAAACTATTAATATTGTGAACCGATCGCAGACAAAAAATATAATTAACTAAAAGCACGAATAGTATAAGTAGCATGGAACGAAGTCAGCAGTTTAGATACTAAGTTGTACGAAGACCGACAGCCAACTCAAAGATGGCAAAAATATCTTCAAAATATTATTACAGCAAAATTCATACAGTTACAGTAGATATTTACTGTCAAAACTATTTCAAATTTTAGTAAAATATGCATGCCATACAGAACTCGGGCATAAACACGAAACATTGGCATCATGTCAATCAGTTCGGTTTGCTATCATATTCCGATCGGGTCCGATGGCGGTGCAACAGCAATCGATGTTGTTTATTGTTGTGTCCTGCCCGCTTGCAATCGAGCGACGACAGGCACGACAACTTGATTATTTCAATCGGGGTTTATCTTCTTCATTATGGGATGCCACCACGCACGGGGTGGATTGAAGCTCGATGTTTGGTTTTCAGAGTGACGAAATTTATGCAAATTGCAATGCAATCAATAAAGATTCGTTATACCTAGTATTCGTTAGGATAAGAGTCGGTGCTGCAGGAACTGTAAATTTCATTTTTTAGACAGATTTCAAAGATTATAACTACTATGGTAGTCGCAATAACCCCGAAACAACTGTGAATTCCTGAATCATCACTAGAGAGTTTCAGAAACTAGAAGAGTTTTGTGATCGGTTGTAAAAAAATCACGAGTTTTTAGGAGGTTGAGAAAGCCTGCTGAGAACCATAATTTGAAAATCTTCTCCATGTTAATGGCTATGCAAATTTATCTTGATTAGTGAATAAACTCCACCTTCGATTCTATCTATTATTAGTAGAGAAATTTTCCACGTTCACAGTTTTATTTAATCAAACACATCGTCGTACAGCTTAGAGCACTGATCGAGTTTGTGTCGTTGTACTAATGCTCCAATTCTCCACCACCAAGATAGGTGGGATGAATAGAATTGCACGGTTTGTGAGAAGCTTATCACTTGATTGTTTCACAGCACAGCTCCACAATTAAAATCGATACTAGGGCCAACGGGTTCTTCCGAACGGAACCCTGCACTTATCGAGTCGAACAGTGCAAAACAATGCTACCAACAGCTAGAGAGCTCACAATTCCGCCAGCATTCAATTGCATTGTTATGATGGTTGTAAATACCTTATACTCGCCGGTGATATCTGCTCGACAGGGTAGCCTTCCATAGATCGGAAATCAGAAGATTGAACTGGAAGGTGGTGGCGAGGCATGTAGAGCAGGCTCACTGTGGGGAACAGTGACATTGTTTGTTATCGTGCCACCTTCTGAGGGGTTTGAGGGTTGTCGTTGTACAGAAGCGATACACAACATAAAAGCCCACTTGAAACGTCATCGGGGGCGGCGCTGTCCAACAAGTTGATAACGAACTAGATTGGCGATGTACGAGGGCCATCGTACCTACACTCAAGGACTTGGCTTGGGAGACGAGTATAAAAGGACAGATTACACAGTAAGACTCAATTATAACTTTTATTTCTATTCAAAGCGATTTGCTGGGTGCCTGAACTAATTAAAAATTGCATAGGGATCCCGTGGATATTGTTTGGGAATAGTCAACCATTCTCAATGTGTTCATTTAGAGAGCTTAACGCATAAATAATTCATTAAGAATGTCCAACATAGCTCTGGTCCTCCCGAATTCCTACTTCATGCTTCCAGGGGTCAGTCGATGCAAAAGACCATCAGGTAAGACTTGTGTGCTCAGCTGATAGTGCAGCCTGGGCACTGTTAGCTAGATTAAGAAGGTACAGGGGATGGCCGTAATGTTTGGGATAGGCAACTTTTTTTCTCTCACAAAAAAGTTCAACATGCTATAACTTTTCATAGAGCGCATCAAAAAATCTCAAATTTTGACTGTTTGTCAACCTATTATATGTGCATCATTGGTACAAATTTGGGCTCGATTGATTAATATTCAGGGCCCATATAGCCGAGGCGGTAAACGCACGGGTATTCAGCATGACCATGCTGAGGGTGACGGGTTCGATTCCCGGTCGGTCCAGGATCTTTTCGTAAAGGAAATTTCCTTGACTTCCTTGGGCATAGAGTATCTTCGTGCCTGCCACACGATATACACATGCAAAATGGTCATTGGCAGAGGAAGCTCTCAGTTAAAAACTGTGGAAGTGCTCATTGAACACTAAGCTGAGAAGCAGGCTTTGTCCCAGTGAGGACGTTACGCCAAGAAGAGGAAGAGGAGGTGATTAATATTTCGCAAAGTTAGAACCTTTCGGGTAAAACACTATTTTTTAGACAACTCATTTTGAGCAGTCATATCTCGGAAACCAGTGAACCGAATTGAATGAAATTTTGAACGTGCACTAAAAATATGTAATTGCTTCACAAACTATTGAAACATAGATACTTTTAAAACGTTCAAAAAAGTTATCATAGATTGACACTTTGTGGATTTCTCTCGAAAAAATGTAATTTTTTTACATCAATGTCAATAAATTTTAGTGTTGATATTCAAAGATTTTCCAATTCTGTTCTTAAATTATATCTAATCAAATATATTAGAGTCTATTTAGATTGAAGGTAGAACACATTTAATAATTCTTGTGTGGTATTGTATATTTGAGTTATTTTCCTCTATATTGATAAAAAATTCAACCCGGTATAACTTAATTCGCCGTGAAAAAATATTACATTTTATAACGTCGTATTAAGTATCAATATATTGCTGATAAACGTTAAAAAAATTATTCAATCCGGTTAACTGGTTTCCGAGATGTGACAGTTCAAAAAATAGTCGTCTAAAAAATAGTGTTTTACCCGAACGGTTCTAACTTCGCTAAAAATTAATCAATCGAGCCCAAATTTGTACCAATGATGCACATATAATAGGTTGACAAACAGTCAAAGTTTGAGATTTTTTGATGCACTCTATGAAAAGTTACAGCATGTTGAATTTTTTTGTTGGAGAAAAAAAGATGCCTATCCCAAACATTTTGGCCATCCCCTGTACATCCCAAACGTCTGTTCACCCGCCTCCTGTGGGAAAAGCGACGAACTAGGAACAAGCAAGTTATGACTTTTATAATCTATGACAGCTATTAATAAAATGTTCATTCGTTATCAGAACCTTGAACAATATAGACGTTTACCTTAATCGATCTACGGTCATCATATCCAACAGGTTATGGGCCAGCTGTGAATTTGGAGAATATTGAAGTTGAATTTCAGGTCCTGTGAACAATCCACCGCAATTGGATATGCCGAAAGCTATCAAGATGGACAAATTTGGAATCGAGAGACATGGAAGCGAGAACTATGAAAATTTGAGTTTCCAGGTCAAGGGTTTGCTGATGCGGGAAGAGCTTTGGAAGTTTGCCCGGCTGCCTCGCCGGTTCCCGTCACCGAAGCCTGGAAGAATGGAGATGCTAAGACCCAGGGAACAATCTCATTATTCGTTGGGATCATACAACAATCGTTGATCCGGAAGTACAGTTCAGACAAGGAGAACTGGGAAACATCCAAGAACCATTACCAGAAGACGTGGTGAGCGAGGTATCAATCCTCAAGAAAATCTGCAATCTGACGTACACCGATGGGGACGATATGGAGAGCCACCTCCATGAAATGGAAGACATGTTCCAGAGGCTGACGAACGCGGGATTGGAGCTCGGGGCAACCCTGACAGTAGTGTTGGTTCTGAGAAGCCTTACATCATAATTTAAAGTGCTAACCACGGCTTTGTAAAGCGGCCCGGAGGACGAACTAACAATGGACGTAATCAAGTTACTGGATGAATGTCTGAAACGAAGTGACAAAACTGGTCGCGCGGAAACCATGTTGCGTGCCGCAGTTGAACCTAAGAGTATCATCTGCCATCACTGCCAGAAATTCGATTCATGTGAAAAGAGAGTGTCGTTTGCTGAATCAGAAGACGGATGAAAAGCACAAGTTTAAACCGAAGCCACTGATGACCAAACAAAGAGCCAGAACCGTAAAGGAGAACGATCCTGCTTCACGTTCCAGAACTCCAGGCGGATTTGATATCGGTTGGTCAACTGGTGGACAAGGATGCGGAGGTCAGATTTACTGCCAAGAAATGTTCCATTGAGCACAACAACTTCGTAGCTGCCAGACGAGGCGGCCTCTACAACCTGCAAGTTTCGAAGGGTAATGTGATGACGGTTGCGGAACAACATCCGAAGAATTGTTTGCATTGCATAACTGGCACCGAAAACTTGGACATCGTGATGTGGAAGCAATTCAACGCATGGTTCTCGAGGGGCTCACGAGTGGTCTGTCTGTCTATTCAAGACTACTCCATCCAGGAAGATTGCGAATGCTGCCTAACAGGTAAGATGGCCGAATTGCTATTTCCGCAGCACACCGGACCACAATCCACGAAGATAGTCGACTTGGTGCACACCGATATTTGCGGACCGATGAATACAGTAACCCCAGGAGGAGCGAGATAAACCAAGGTGATGATAGATGACTTCAAAACGCTAAAAAGACCGGGCACGAGACATGGACCATGCTCGAGGAGGACCTGCAAGCACTCGGAGTTTTCGAGCGACGCGTGCTAAGAACGATCTTCGGCGGTGTGCAGGAGAACGGTGTGTGGCGGAGAAGGATGAACCACGAGCTCGCTGCACTTTACGGCGAACCCAGCATCCAGATCCAGCATCCAGGTGACCAAAGCCGGAAGGATACGGTGGGCAGGGCATGTTACAAGAATGCCGGACAACAACCCTGCAAAGCTGGTGTTTGCAACTGATCCGGTTGGCACAAGAAGGCGTGGAGCGCAGAGAGCACGATGGGCGGACCAGGTGGAGCGTGACTTGGCGACCATCGGGCGCGACCGAGGATGCAGAGCGGCAGCCACGAACCGTGTATTGTGGCGTACTATTGTTGATTATGTCTTGTCTTAAATGTGATGTTGAACAAATAAATGTATGTATGTATGATAGATGACTTCAGCCCAAGAATGGAAGAAAAGCACTTTTAGCGACAAATGATACAGGAATAATCCAAGGTAGCCGTTGTTCTTGCAGTAGCATGATGCCGTGACTCGTGCTTGTACATCCGAAACAACGGTGGAAAGATCGCCTACCTGGTTGTATACGTGGATGATCTCGAGGTGGCCTGTGTAGAAGAAGCAGAATACGAAGAAATTATTCGAACATTAAATCAAAACTTTGAAGTTACATCCTTGTGAGACATTCGCCATTTTCTCGGCATCGAAGTGCAACGAACAAACAAGGAGTATCCCTGAAGCAGAAAACATACATTAACAAGCTACTTAAACGATTTGAAATGCAAGATGCAAAATCATCCAGAATTCCCCTGAGCCCGGTCACATCCAAACAAAGGAGAAGGAGTCAGACAATTTGCCGAACAACCATCAGTACGCATCTTATCGGTGGGTTGTTGTATGTTGCCGTCAACACTCGCCCAGATATTGCTTTAGGCGTGTCTATCCTGGGAAGACAGACAAGCAACTCTTCTCAATCCGACTGGATTGAAGCCAGAAGAGTACTACGGTATCTCAAGCAAACGATGGACTACGAGCTGGTGCTGGATGTGGATGACTCTCCGTTGCACATCTACGTTGATGCTGACTGGGCCGGCGATTCAAGCGACAGAAAATCAACCTCTGGATTCCTGTTTCGGTTTGCCGGAGGATCAATTAGCTGGAGTGCCAGAAAGCAAACGTGTCTTACTTTGTGTAGTACAGAGGCCGAATATGTCGCACTAACTGAATGCTGCCAAGAGTTATGGTGGGTTCAACGCATGCTTGAAGATTTTTCCGTCGAGATTCCAAGTCCGGTGATCGTGTTTAAAGACAAGGACGTACAAGGATGTACACTGTACAGGGGATAAACAAAATGATCGGGACGGGCAAAATTTTCATTTTTCAAAAAGTGTTCAACTAGCTGTAAGTTTTCGAAAAGTGCATCAAATATTCTCAAATTTTCACCGTAAGTTTATCAACTAGTTGTGTTTCAGTGGTCCAACTTTGGAAAAGATCGTGCTATTCTGCACGAAGTTATATAGATTTTAGAAAAAGGTATAATTATTCGATAGCTAACTTTGAGCTGTTATATCTCCGGATTTAATGAACCAAATGCAATGAAATTTTGACTATTTATGACTTATATAATGAGCTATTAAAAACTTTTGACTTAACTTAAGAGGAGTCTCCAGTTAGCCTAGTGGTTAAGGCTATGGATCGCCAATCCGGAGACGGCGGGTTCGATTCCCTAAGTTGAAGCGAGGCAGGCCAAGTCTCAGTGGGGACGTAGAGCCACAAAGAAGAAGAAGAAGAGGGAGACAATCGGCCAATAGGGCACTGCATGAAATTCTCTCCTTCTCTTTCACTCTTACAGAAATTGTGTAAACAACAAGGCCAAGAAACGTCAAAATCCCATACAAAATATGAAGTAGATTCTAAGGTTACCATCTTAGTAGCAATAGAGCAATGGCGTGTATTTCCTCGATCGTCCCGTTCGCCCTTAATGATTACCTCGATCCGGATCAAATACATGATTGCTGGAGGAGACAGAGATAGGCCAAGTGCTGTTAGTACTGAGGATTTATGAGGATATGAAGTGTGCTAAAAGAATGCACTCTGAATTAAACGTTGATTAGCATCTGCCATTTCCACTCTTTGTAGCAAACCCACGGACCCTTATCGTAGTTCTTATCAGACTCATAAATTACCATGTGGCTCATTCCAGTAAGCTAGAACGTTTCCACATATCCAGGCACCATACCTATTATAATTTAATCAGACTAAATGTCGACATGGTGAATTTAAAATTTAAATATCCCCATTCTTCCAGCTCTCAGCTGCCGGAGATGTGCACTGGCCGTGTAGTTAGAGGTGCACAGCGCTCGACAGTAGCAAAAGTACATGTTGCACTTTTAACTTCCGTTGGATTGAATTGCTGCTTTGTAAGGAGAAAAAAAAACGAGAGAACCGGCACATGCTCATGGCTTCCGGCAGCGCAAGTTACCGTATCCCGTGCAGCTGAAGTCAACTTTCGACTCCCCCTTTTCCCGGTTTGGCGTTGACTGGTTGTTGCCTTCCTCCCGAGCTAAGCTTAAGTTCTCCGCCTGAGCAATATGGTTCAACACGACGGACGACTCTCCCAGCCCCGAAAGAGTACCAGGGAATTCATTCACTTATTCATGTCATGGCGGATGCCGCGGACTCCTGGTCCCGAGTTGGAAGCTTGCATAAGGTATAATTTTTCATCCACCATGGCTTTCCGCTACCACGTCACATGGTCCGAGATAATTACAAAGGGGATGCTATTATCTGTAAGCTGTGCAGAATGAGCCAACCCTGGTCCTGGATGCGAGCGACTCAAGTGATGCAATTGTTTTCGTCTAGTGCAAGGTGCAGGCAGTGATGTAGTTATTGTTGATTAAGTTTGTTTGTAATGTTTTTATTGAGATTGGAAAGAGTTATATGATTAGCTGAAGAAAGATTGACTCCTCTTGTTCAGCCTAATCTGCTTCGGTAGAAAACCATGTTTAGACATTATCTTTTATTTGAAGTGCTCAAAATAGAGTTTCCTGCTTTAAAAGTCCAACACTCAAATATCTACCAGATCACCAGGCAGCAAGACACACTCATTCTGTTGGAAATATGCAGAGGTACATGTTATATTGATGGCCGATCAACGAAATAACGTGTACTTCACAGAGAGACCATGCACTTGCGACAATTATTTAATCCATCTGTTGGCGCGAGTTTCTTCGGGATTAGGGAAACACATATCGAGAGCAGCGTTTGATTACGGCAGCTTCAATGCTATATTAAATAGAATTCATTTTTAGTATTTTACACTGTTTTTAACTTAAAATTACTTACATGATAGTTTCTTAATCTCTAACGAACTCTTCGACTCAACGCTCAACTTAACACTAAATCTCCTTACAATTCTAATATGTACATTCAATTCAATTAATTCCTATTGGATAGGACAGTTGCCAGATTCACCCAAATACATGAGACTCCGTCGCAACATTCTCCCCCCCGTGACAACTGGTAACTAACTATCTAATCACTTTTAGAATCTGTTTACATTTTAATTGTTGGAATTAAATGTCCTCAATAACACCTTTCTGTGCCACTGTGCACTGTAATGTGAAAAGCAGCTCCGCCGGGGTCGAAAACAATACATCTAGAAACAGCGTTGCGACCAACACTGACGACCACGCGGGCTTTCTTTACTGCACTTTTTTGTAGCATATTCACCGTCGATTGTTTCGCTTCTATCTCTGTTGAATCAGAAGATAGGCGCACGCTGTGTGCTGATTGATTCCTGTTAGAACGGTTGGTCGTCGTCGTCGATACGATGGGGACCGTGTGCGGGATGCCTTTGTCGTTATCATTTACAGCTGAAACCGGCTTGGAAAGTTGCGTTCGCGGAGCAACGAAATTTGGTTGGGATGTCGTTGTGGTTGGATCTGGAGCATTGGAGCAGGCAAACTGTAACTGGGCTTGGTCGTTCAATGAATCGGACTTGGTTGTTGTCGATTCATTTCGGACACTTTTCCCACTATATCTACACATTAGTGCCTCTTTCTTTGCCGCGTACTCCAATTCAATTTTCTCCATCGCATCGGAGAACTTTTTATCCATCTGCGCAAGTTCGCGCTCGAACTCCAGTGCCCTGCGCCTTTCTTCATCCTGGCACTGTTTGCGCCAAAGCGCTCTCCGGACTTCGAACTCTTCGAGTTGCTGCTTGAGGGCGTCCAGTCGGGTAGCCATACCGACTTCTTTGTGTTGATGATTTATCATCATTGAAGTTTGTTGGCGCGAGTTTCTTCGGGATTAGGGAAACACATATCGAGAGCAGCGTTTGATTACAACAAACTTCAATGATAATAAATCATCAACGCAAAGGTATGGCAACGTTTAACCGATGGGATTACTTCAAACAAAAGCTAGAAGAGCTGAATAGGCAGGATCAGATATGGAAAGAGCAGCAGCGAGATCTAGAAAGACGTGTGAAGGAAGACTTCGATCGTAAAATAGCCAAAATTGAGGAGGATTTTGCGAAAGCTGTGGAGAACATCGAACTGGAATATAGTGTGAAGAAAAAGGCATTACTAAATCGACATAGTGGGAAAAATGGACACGATAAATCGGTAGCAGCCTCCGTTCCGTGTAACAGCAAAGCCCAAACACGATTTGTCTGCATCGTAACTTCAGATTCCAACTCATCGGGTTTAAAACAGCACACAGCAACCCTTCAAGCAAAATCCATTCCCTGGTCTTTATCCGCTTCTCATAATGTTAAAATTACTTCAAACTCTGTGAATAACCAAGCCCGCGACGAATCTGTTCAGAAATATAAGGTGCAAGAAGAACAAAGAGATGATATGGATGCTGGTTTACTAAACACTGAGAGGTTGCAAAACACATTTTTATTGGGATGTACCGTTGTATTGTCCTCTCACGAGTACGTCATTAGATCAAACAGATCACATTCAAGTTATATGAACGTAAACAGCGCGACTCTGTGTGTTTTCGATCCCGGTGGATTACACGGTGGAAGAATGCGTTCGTCCCTATCAATATCGATCGTCGAAAGTGAATATGAGCTTGATTGTCATTTCATTCGAACGTGTTGGAATCATCACTCTGCGTATACCACACAATCGAATGGAAGAATATATATGCAGTCCATGCACAGTGGTTCAAAATTGCTATTTCGTGAGTCACCAGTTTCACTGGGGGGAGAATGTTGCCGCGAGTTGGCAAGTGTTTGAGTGAAACTGGCATCACTGTCATAGAGATAGGTTTTATCTGAACAATGGAATAGCCTACAACGATCTAGCAGTTGTTTTGGATAGGTTGCGTCTCTAGTAGGATCGATGTGAAACTATTATGTAAGATAATTATTGTTATTTTTAAGTGTATATTATATGATTGCTTAAATATATTACAGCATTGAAGCTGATGTGAAGTACACACTGCTATCAATATGTGTTTCGTCGAAATAGAGACAACGTTCCCCAACAAATGGGGGCTCAACCGGGATGTTGCGACGGAGTCTCATGTATTTGGGTGAATCTGGCAACTGTCCTATCCAATAGGAATTAATTGAATTGAATGTACATATTAGAATTGTAAGGAGATTTAGTGTTAAGTTGAGCGTTGAGTCGAAGAGTTCGTTAGAGATTAAGAAACTATCATGTAAGTAATTTTAAGTTAAAAACAGTGTAAAATACTAAAAATGAATTCTATTTAATATAGCATTGAAGCTGCCGTGAAATACGCTGCTTTCGATATGCGTTTCATTAATCCGGAAGAAACTCGCGCCAACACCATCTTTATCAAGATATGTTAAAAATAATGTAATATTCAGCTTTTGCATGTTTTTTAAACAATTTCTGGTCGTACAGCTTCAAACTCTTTGAATAGTTTTGCGCACCACATTCTCAAATCTTTTGAGACAAGTATTCCATCACTGGCAGGCAAATACTGGAGCAGCTGCTGCTGTTCTCTTTCCTCCTTCCGGTGAGCTTGCATAATTTTAATTTGTACGCGAGAATACACCAGCCACCGTGTACCCCCTCACATTAGTATGCGTTCCTTGGTTTTTGTGCTATTCTGCAAGGGTCCGTCCTTGCAAGCCAGTCAGCAAGCTTCAACCTTCGCTACAAGATGGAATTCTATTAGCACCAAGCAACGCTCCA
>NC_085136.1:234818658-234843658 GCF_035046485.1 Aedes albopictus
GGACACGAATTCTTCAACCGGCTCGATTTCATCACCGTCGATATGAATTCGGGGTGACGGGCGCGGTGAATCCTCCCTGGAGCCCTTTGCCATCATGTACTTTGTCTTCGACACATTAATGACTAATCCGATTCGCCTGGCTTCACTCTTTAGTCGGATGTACGTTTCCGCCATCGTCTCAAATTTACGAGCAATAATATCAATATCATCGGCGAAACCAAGCAGCTGAACGGACTTCGTGAAAATCGTCCCACTCGTGTTTATCCCCGCTCTTCTTATTACACCCTCCAAAGCAATGTTGAACAGCAAGCACGAAAGACCATCACCTTGCCGTAACCCTCTGCGAGATTCGAAGGGACTCGAGAGTGTCCCTGATACTCGTACTACGCACATCACTCGATCCATCGTCGCCTTGATCAACCGTATCAGTTTATCCGGGAATCCGTATTCGTGCATAATCTGCCATAGCTGTTCTCGATCGATTGTATCATACGCCGATTTGAAATCGATGAACAAGTGATGTGTGGGCACGTTGTATTCGCGGCATTTCTGCAACACCTGGCGGATGGCGAACATCTGGTCCGTTGTAGCGCGTTCACCCATAAATCCAGCCTGATATTGCCCCACGAACTCTCTTGCAATCGGTGATAGACGGCGGCATAAAATTTGGGAGAGTATCTTGTAGGCAGCGCTCAGTAGTGTGATCGCGCGGTAGTTCCCGCAATCCAACTTGTCGCCCTTTTTGTAGATGGGACACACGATACCTTCCATCCATTCCTCCGGTAATACTTCCTCTTCCCAAATCTTGGTAATGACCCAGTGGAGTGCTCTCACCAGTGCTTCTCCACAGAATTTTAGAAGCTCACTTGGTAGTTGAGCTGCGCCAGCGGCTTTGTTGTTTTTCAACCGACCAACCTCCTCCTCAATCTCTTGAAGGTCAGGGGCCGGAAGTCTTTCGTCCTGTGCAACGTCGCCATTGAGGTGCTCATCGTATTGTTGCTGCCACCTCTCGACCACCTCACGCTCGCTCGTGAGAATATTCCCGTGATTATCTCGGCACATGTCGGCTTGTGGCACAAAGCGTCTGCGCGAGCGGTTTAGCTTCTCGTAGAACTTTCGTGTTTCCTTAGCGCGGTACAGCTCTTCCATCGCTTCGCGATCTCGTTCCTCCTGCTGGCGCTTCTTCATCCGGAGGACTGAGTTCTGCCTGTTCCGCGCCTGTTTGTAACGTGCCTCATTCGCTCTCGTACGGTGTTGCAGCATTCTCGCCCATGCTGCATTCTTTTCGTTTTTCAACTGTTCACAGTCGCCGTCGTACCAGTCGTTTCTGTGATTCGGAGTCATCGGCCAGCGATGCGTAAACTTTGCAGCCTCCCGTGGTATGGTAGTCCGAAGCACCTTCTTCCCCCGCAAAGATATCCACAAAGCCACCTGGAGATCACCCGACCATCAAACAGAAAACCAAATCGACCACGTTCTAGTCGACGGTAAATTCTTCTCATATATAACCAACATCCGCACATACCGCAGTGCGAATATAGATTCGGATCACCACTTAGTCGCTGTATGCATGCGCTCAAAACTTTCGACAGTTATCACCACCAGTGTTGGTAAAAACTCATATTCTCAAATCTCATGGTTGAGTTGTTTCACGCGCGATTTTTGACTCGCCAAACTCACCGCTGAAAAAATCATGCATGAGTTGCCTCGTGATTTCACTCATTGCTTTATTTCTTGGTGTTCTTATTATTTACATCGAAGTTTTTAGGATTATATGATAGAACAAAAGCAAACCTAGCGTACAATAACATTGAATGCCGTTCGAATTGATTTGGATTCGTTTTACAAGCGAACGAGATTTCAGCGCTTGACTCATGAGAGCGAGATTTTGCATGAAAATCTCGCGCGTGAGAAAATGATACAGAATCGCGCGCGAGTTTGCTCACGCGAGAGCGGTTCATGAGTCTGCTTTGAGTGTGATTTTACCAACACTGATCACCACACGTCGAAGTCGAACGCCGCGGCTCAACATCGAGCAACTTCGTAACGTAGAAGTGGCTCAAGACTACGCGCAGCAGTTAGCAGTGGCCCTACCAACGGAAGAGCAGCTTGGCGCAGCTACACTTGAAGATGTCTGGAACAACATCCCATCCGCCATAGGTAGTACCTCGGTTACAGCACTAAGCTTTGCGACTCCGAATCACAGAAACGACTGGTACGACGGCGAATGTGAACAGTTGAAAAACGAGAAGAATGCAGCATGGGCGAGAATGCAGCATGGGCGAGAATGCTGCAACACCGCACGAGATCGAATGAGGCACGTTACAGACAGGCGCGGAACAGGCAGAATTCAGTCTTCCGGATGAAGAAGCGCCAGCAGGAAGAACGAGATCGCGAAGCGATGGAAGAGCTGTACCGCGCTAAGGTCACACGAAAGTTCTACGAGAAGCTGAACCGCTCGCGCAGAGGCTTTGTGCCACAAGCCGAGAGCGCGTTCGAGTGGCTGATCTCTGATGAAGTAAGTGTGGGTTATTGGCTTGTGCTTCCGGTGATACGATATTATACTGCATTTCGGGATACTAATTGTTAACATGTTCGAGGTGCACCAATCGTCAAAAGCATTTAACAGCTGTTGCAAATTCAGGGAATCCTGCACGCACTTGACTACCATGTATAACTTTACATCATCAGCATAAAACAAACGGCATCCTGGAGGCAGTAGAAACGACAGTTCGTTTATGAAAAGCGAAAACAAAAGCGGGCCCAAATTACTCCCTTGTGGTACACCAGACGCATTTGAGAAAGGTAGCGATGAAGCACATCCAATCTTAACTATCAAGTTACGATCTCTGAGGTATGAGCCGAGCCAGCAAACTAGATCCGCTGAGACATCAATTATTTTCAGTCGTTCCAAGAGTATACCGTGATCAACTCGGTCGAAGGCGGATTTCAGATCAGTATAGACCGTGTCAACTTGTGCGCCAGCATCCATGTTTCGTAAGCAAAATGAGACGAATTGGACCAAATTTGTGGATGTAGACCTTTTGGGGAAGAATCCATGCTGGTCGGAAGAAATGTAGTTCTTACAAGAAGCAAACAGCGCGTCATTCATAATGATCTCCAACACTTTTGAGCATGCACACAACGAAGTAATTCCTCTGTAATTCTCAACGTTATTGCGGTTACCTTTCTTGTGCACAGGAAACATGATTGAAGTTTTCCAGCTGGAGGGAAAGCAGCATTGTCGGAAGGATAGGTTATTATTTCTCGCATATTATTGCTCGTAAATTTGAGACGATGGCGGAAACGTACATCCGACTAAAGAGTGAAGCCAGGCGAATCGGATTAATCAATGATGTGTCGAAGACAAAGTACATGATGGCAAAGGGCTCCAGGGAGGAATCTCCGCGCCCGCCACCCCGAATTTCTATCGACGGTGATGAAATCGAGGCAGTTGAAGAATTCGTGTACTTGGGCTCACTGGTGACCGCCGACAACGACACCAGCAGAGAAATTCAGAGGCGCATTGTGGCAGGAAATCGTTCTTACTTTGGACTCCGCAGAACTCTACGATCGAATAAAGTTCGATTTATAAACGCTGATTAGACCGATCGTCCTCTATGGGCACGAAACATGGACCCTACGTACAGAGGACCAGTGCACCCTTGGAGTTTTCGAACGGAAGGTGTTGCGTACCATCTACGGCGGAGTGCAGATGGAAGACGGGACTTGGAGAAGGCGAATGAACCACGAGCTGCATCAGGTGCTGAGAGAACCAACCATCGTCCATACCGCGAAAATCGGGAGGCTACAGTGGGCGGGTCACGTCATCAGGATGTCGGATAGCAACCCGACTAAAATGGTTCTCGAAACCCTACACCCGAAAGGAATGCGATGGATTCACCATTTTCGATGCTAGAGGTTTCACTCGCGCTTCTGTCATGTAACAACTCTGCCCAGCAAGGATGGAAACACTCACTTGCAAAGAGTTACACTCACTTGAAGTTTTCTCAGCTCAGAAGCGTGCAATCAAGAAATGATGTATGGACGACTTTTGCCTTGTGGTTTGGTCTAAAACTTTGCCGAATAGGTTAGGGATCGCACGCGCATCTCAAAGTCGTGACAGGGCTGTGAAAGTGACTCTCCACGAGGTGAGTGTAATTTACATTCACCTCCTGGAGAGTTGCCTACGCAGCTCCTTCACGACTTTGGTATGCGTATGCGACCCCTACTCCATTCGGAAAAGTTTTAGACCAAACCACAAGGCAAAAGTCGTCCATACATCATTCCTTGATTGCACGCTTCTGAGCTGAGAAAACTTCAAGTGAGTGTAACTCTTTGCAAGTGAGTGTTCCCATCCTTGTTGCCCAGGAATGGATAGAATAAAGTTCAACTCCCAGACGTCGTGAAGAGGCGCTTATTGAATTTGTTCTATCTATTCTTGGAGAGCAACATTGTTCCGGATGACTGGAGACGAGTAAGGGTTATTGCCATCCAAAAGCCCGCATCGGATCACAACTCGTATCGTCTAATTGCGATGTTGTCGTGCTTACGCAAACTGCTAGAGAAGATGATTCTCCATCGCCTGGATATATGGGTTGAATCGAACGGCCTTCTTTCAGATACTCAGATTGGTTTCCGCAGAAGCAAGGGAAAGAACGATTGTCTTGCGCTGATTTTTGCAGAAATTCAACTGGCTTACGGTTAAAAAGAGCAAATGGGCTCAGTACTTTTGGATATTAAGAGGGCTTTTGATGCAGTTTGCGTTGATGTACTTTCAGACAAACAAATGAGACAAATGAGAGTGAGCTTCCTCCGATCTTAAACAACTATTTGTACAACTTGTTGTCTGAGAGGCACATGTTTTCCTCTCATGGAACCTCGGTAACTTCACGAATTAGCTACATGGGTCTCCCCTAGGACTCATGCTTAAGCCCCCTTCTTTACCATTTTTACGTCAGAGATATCGACGAATGTCTCGTGGACAATTGCACGCTACGCCAGCTTGCGGACGACGCCGTGGTGTCTGGCACCGGAGAGAGGCGGAAAATCTGCAAGGACCATTGCAAGATACTCTGGACATTTTGTCTGCTTGGGCTGTAAAGCAGAGTATCGAATTTTCTCCGGAGAAAACTGAATTAGTTGTCTTTTCTAGGAAGCGTGATCCAGCCGATCTAGAGTTTCAATTTTTGGGTAAGGAACTCACACAAGCTCTTTCGCATATGTATCTGGGGGTCTGGTTCGACTCCAAAGGCACATGGGGAAAGCACATTAATTATCTGTATAAGAAATGCCAACAACGAATCAACTTCATGCGTATCGGCCAACGATACTGTCCGTTCTCGAATACGGTAGCTTTAGCTATCAGTCCGCCGCGAAAACATAAATCCTTAAACTAGAGCGTATCCATTATTGTTGTCTTCGGAGTATGTACTTCTTTTATCAGATCGTTTCGAAGAATTGTCGTTAAGGTTCCTCATCCGCTGTGAGGTGCTAAATCCATTGGTAATTGAAAACTTTGAAAAGCTGATCGAACGAATTCATCAAACTAAATTTATGACAGTGTACTACTCTGGAGGTTAACCCTTCTTCGAATGTTCTCAACCGTGATTGCTTCTCAGACTTCTCCGATTCCACTATAGTTTTTGATCTGATCATGATGCAAGAAACCCGTGGAATCCCGGATCCGCTCCGATTGAAGCACATTCCAATATTTATGGCAAGCACTGACGGATCAAAAACAAATGGTTGCACTGGAATCGGTGTATTTAATGAGCTTCATAGCGCCGCCCATTAACTTCAAAATCCTTACCAGTTTATATCGCAGAATTGCCGGCTATACACTACCCAATTGAGGCTATTCGCTCAAACAGGCCGGTAAAGCACTTCAAGTATTTCCTAAGCGAAATACGATCATTTCCAAGTGATCTTTTGAATCAAGAATATAGGGTTTGGGTACTAGTAGTGGACCCCCTAAGCCATCGAAATTTACTTCTGCGGCTTTTTAACTATATTACGTCCGTGGATTGTTCCAAACTGAAATTTTATAACAAGTTTCATGACCCCTCTTCATGTTAAGACCGTCAAACATACAACATTAATAAAATAATCCAGTGAAATACGCATTTGAAAATACGCACCGATGTTGCCTGTATAATGGACCCTATCGGGGTCCATTATAGGATTATTTACAAATATCGTGGCGCCTATAGTGGACCCCCCATTTGATTTCCATGTTAGCTGTCGCGCTGCCGACGGAGCCTATAGTGGATCCATTTGAGTGTTTACATTCATGAAATAGTTAAAATAATCTATTTTTGTGGCCACTGATCAATTTGTTTGCCAGGAACTGCTGTGCCAGCAATGTAATTGATGTTCTCCCGGTGTAAGTTGCCTGGAATCAGTTGATTTAGGCATTTATATTTGGTTTTTTTTGCAGGGGGTCCACTATAGGCGCAGGGTCCACTACTAGCACCTAACCCCTAATATCATCTTGTTTTGGTTCCTTTTGCATCGATCCCGGACAATGAGAAAGCGGACTCACCCGCCAAAATGGGCGCTATGGAAGGCGATATTTATGATCGTAATATCGCCTTCAATGATTTTTTTTTTTCAATTGCTCGTCAGCATGCCTTGGTTCGTTGGCAACAAAAATGGGATACAGGAGAATTGGGCAGGTGGTTACATTCAATTCTCCCACAGATATCAAGAAGACAGCGTGGTTCAAGGGGTTGGACATGGATCGAGATTTTAGCAAGATAGTGTGTCAAATAGCAATCGTTGTAGCCGTGGCGTATGCCCTCAAGATATCATGTTGTGTGGGGATCCACCGAGTATGTTTGTATCATTACAGATAACATAGCCACAGCTGTAGAGCACCGTGGTTCGATTCCCGGTCGATCCAACAATACTTCGTAATGAGAATTATTTTCTTGACTTGGGCATAGAGTAGCTTTGTGCCACGTGCATCTTCTAGTATCTGGACACTGCCCGAGCAAGTACCTCTTGGAAAATATTGATTACATTCAGAGTGATATCTGCCGTTTCTGTAACACGGAACGTGAAACCTCGGAACATCTGCTTTGCAGTTGTGGAGCTTTAAACACGCGCAGGCAGAGATTTCTGAATAGTGGTTGCTTGCAACCCAGTGAGATCTGATCTGCCGAACCTGGGAAGTTCTTGGGGTTTATGAAATCCATTGCACCTGACTGGAAGACGACGCGTCGTGGCATAAACTGATTACTAGCGCCTTAAAAGTTCAGCCTATTGTACGCAGTGGCTTCATTTCTCCAACAGCGGCGAGAAAAAAAATCTTCGAGCTTGACACATGATATACACAAAATGATCTTTGACAGAAGAAGTTCTGAGTTAATACCTGTGAGAAGCAGGCTTTGTCACAGTGGGAACGTTTCGCCAAGAAGGAGAAGAAGAACAACACATATTGTTACAAGCTTTCTTTTCGATAAGAAAATGAGGTCAAATTCATGTACTGTCACACAAAAGTAATGGCTACTAAAGTACTGACAAAATCAGTAGGAGGAATGAGTACGGAGGGTCAAGCTTCGGGCGATGTGCGGACAAGTGGGATTCCGTTACTTCCACGGTTTCTCGAATCGTACTTGAACTACAGTGAAAATGGCGAGCTGAACAACAGCTAGCTGAGTTGGCCCCCCCAACAAGTTAAGGCGGTTCATAACGTCCGCGCAGTATCAAAGTCCGAGGCCATAATGTCCCAGGACTTTATGGCGCATTCCGGAGTATAACGTCCAAATATTCAGATATGTCACGAAGTCCAAGGAAAGAAGGCACATAGGATATTATAACGCATCCAAACTTTTGGACATTATTTCACAAAAAAAAATGCGACTTAACAACCGAGACAATATGGCCTCGGACGTTGTGATCCGGTCCCCAGTTACTCACTATTAAAGTGTACTCATTTACGGTCCCCCATGTCGAAGTCATCCCTAACGGGCGTACCGCAAAGGTAAAGAAGAGAAAGAATGAGTTATTTGTGGGTCGAAACCCACATAACCCGAGGAACCACCTCTTGGATATCTGATCAGCAGATTTTCTCATTCTATAAAAAAGGTCCCGTGTTGAGGAGCAATGTTAATGGATCGTGAGAACGCATGAACCTCTCCTACCCCTGTGCGCACACACAAACGTCCCGTTTAAAACACTTTGAGGAAAAAACGCTGATCGCGTGATGAACTCCGAAAGAAATCCTTATAAAAATGACAGCTGAGATGTTGAAGTTCTCTATGAGAGTACGGCTAAAGTTTTAGGAAAAGTGACTCTGATTTTTGGAAGATCTTTTTTAGCTTCTTTCCACTTAAATAATGGAATGCACATAAGTTTTCACTTGAAGAAGTTTAAGGGGTCAGCTAACAAAAGTCACAGAAGATAAATAAATTAGGTATACTGAGAAACAAAAACCACGAATTCCGCTTAAAGATCTAAAAGATCTAATAAGTACATGTTAAGTACATTTTATGTTTTCAATGCTCATTTTTTCTATAATAAGCTAGATTACATTTGAAATCTTTCAATATCGAAATAAAAATTAGCAAACGCATTGATTCTGGAGCACCGCTTTTCCTCGAGAATGCGAAGGTCACATTCCAATTACAAGTTCAAATTCCCCGTAGCGTGCGAATCTTTTTTGCATCGTACCGCAAATAAATCCAATAAGCAGCCCGTCATCCACCCTAAAGCGGGAAACTTTACTACCGCAATAACTCCTCGGCGACAACCGAATTCGTCTTCTCTTGCAATCAAAATAAACCGATAACAAACCAAAAGGCACACGTAGAGCAGCGAGAGGCATATCCAAACTCGTGGAACGGTCACGTAAAACCATCCAAGTTGGAACGCAAACTAGACAAGAGAAGCACCATACGGACGAAAAAGTGCAAGAAAAAATCAATCTCTCGTAAGCCATACCCAACTCCTGAAGGATACTTTGGTATTAGTGAAACCTGTCTGTCCATCAGTTTGACGTTCACCGTTTCTTGGGCAAAATAATCAACACCAGCTTGGAACCTTCTACGCCAAGCGGACGATGATCAACTCAAGATTGTACAAATCGGAAAAGAACGCAACAATGTTTACCTACAAATATGGTCTCCTCTGAGCAATTTTGTCAAAGGATGAATGAAGTGAGATACCGGTGCAAATGGAACGGTCTCACCGATACCCCCACATATTCGAAGTTACCGAAAACACTCTACACATTTGTTTGATTGTGTTCGTGAGATTAACTGTCAAACTGCGGAGGTGAGTAACGCATACTACCGTAAGATATTCTCGACTGTAGAAAGTACGTCAAGCAGCAGCGTACGAACGAGCAGGCTAACCTTTTTTTAATGAGATGCTTCATCGTACAGACTAAAAAACGGGAAGAGCACTACACTAGGAAGAAAATCTGACAGATGCAAGACATCACGAGAAAAATGGCACTACCCCAGTCGTTTTCGATTAATTTTGAGCTTTCTATCCCAAACCCGGCCTAGCAAACGGCGAGACCTTACCTATTTTAGTCGAAGAACTCCATCTAGATGGCCCAAAGTAGGACCAGGCCCGTCGCATGACTAATTTTCACCTAATCCAGAAATGTCAGGAAAAAATCACGGTTCTTCACAATTGCATCACTCGAAGAATGATTCCTCCACAAGCACACCTTGATAGACAATCCACGTAAACTTTTCAGCTATTCGTGGAACCGCTGGCGAACCTTTCCACGGATATTTACTTCATTTTCTGCAGGACGTCAAGATTCACTATAATTTGGCCACGTTATGTCCCAACCCGTTTTATCCAATTTCCTGATAAAATCTGCCGATCTTGACTGTTTTCCTCCGCACTACAAAAACAGTATCACAACACTTCTCCACACCTGATTCCAAGTAACCGAACTAGCCGTAACCGTTACGGACTCAAGCGGGTCGAATTTTCATGGCACCAAATCCGGATTTGACCGTTCGACCGACCGACCGACAGACCGAGAAAAAGACCGTCCTTTTTTGCGATACTCTACTGCTTGCACACACAGACTCACACGTCCGAAAAAGAGATATTCGACTATCGAGCTGAGGCAAAAGGGATCCGCGTTCGATTAGTCTGTGAGTGGAAACGCACTACGACGAAGACGGCAGCAGCAGTAGGGTACCCACCATGTTACCGATGGTGCTGCTAGATGAACACAACTCGCTCGCTTGTTCGCCTGCGAGAGGTGAGAGGTTCTTTTTTGGTATGGGTAGCTGACGAACGTATACGCTTTGTTGCGTTTGATGTTTGGAATGGTTGCATGGTTGAGTCTGATTAGGGTTAACGATATCACAACTTTGTTGAAAATATAATATATATTTTAAAGAAAAGAGCTTAAAGATCCAGGTTTCCGTATTTTCCGAACCATGCAAGACATACAGTCTAACTTTAGTTTCCAATTCATCTGAATTTATTGAAGATGAAGAAATTCCGTTCAATTCCACATAGGGGAGCTTTTCTTCGGCAGTTTTGTTCTCTTCGTCATGAAATTGGCTTCAAAACATTCCTTACCAAACTGAAATATACGGCCAAATTTCAGGCAATTTGACCCACAAAAAAATGAAAACTCGAGGAACATCGCCCAAGACCGTCGAAGATTGTGCTACAGTTTCTTACCGATTTTGGCAACACCCGTTTTTGTCTACTCCCGATTTTGGCAACACCCGTTTTTGGCAACATTTCCTTCCCGATTTTGGCAACACCCGTTTTTGGCAACAATTTCTTACCGATTTTGGCAACACCCGATTTTGGCAACAATTTTTTACCGATTTTGGCAACAAAAAATTTTGACCAAAATTTTTTACCGAAAAATCGTTTGTATTTGTAAATGTATTTATATTTTAGCCTTACTCTTCTTCAAAAAATCAAAATTCATCAAATTTTCCAAAACCAACAATTTTACAAATCATGACGTAATTTATGAACGTCACCTACAGGGATCGTTTTATAACTTGTGAATAGTCCTTATTTAAAATATAAGCCAAATTGACGTATAAAAGTTGAAAATAATCCACAAAAAAAATTACCGATTTTGGCAACACCCCAATTTGGCAACATAAAATTCACCTCGTGTTGCCAAAATCGGTAAGAAACTGTATACCATTTGAAACTGAAGTAAAGTAAATTTTAAGCCAAACAAAAAATAAAATAGAGCACTACAAATCTTTAGTCCCTGCGTTGAGCGACATTGCAACAAAAGCAAAATAAAATAGAACATTTCAAATGCACGCTTATAAAACATTGCAAATTAACAACAAACGACGCGAGGCGAGACATAAATCGTGCCCTGTTACTCTGTTAAGTCTGGTATCATCAGTGGGGGTGTCATTGAGCTAAAATTGCATGGTCCATCCCTTTGTAGGTCGTTACAACAATATTTTAGCTCTAAATCAAGGTTGAAAAACACTAAAATTCAAACAAAATAGTTCAATGTGAGAAAATGTCGCTTGCAAATCAAAACTAGTGAATATACAGGGTTTTAGGTTCGTAAGTGCAAACCTTTTGAGGGGAGATAGAGGATCATGAATGATGAAAAAATGGTTCTACGCATATGGGCAAATCTCAACCGTTACAAAATCAAATTGAAACACAATACTTTTGAGTTATTTTACTCTAAAAACTTAGTTATTTAACTAAACCAATCGATTCAAAGGTGTCATTTGATAGAAAATTTAATAATCTTTCGAATAAGGGCTAAAAAACTGCGATAAATTCGACTATTTTAAAGTTATAGCCAGTTAAGGCAATAATAGTACAAAACATGTAAAATTTAATAACTACGTAACAGTTGAGATTTGACCATATGCGTAGAACAATTTTTTTCACCATTAATGGTCCTCTAACACCCCTTAAAAAATTTGCACTCATGAACCTAACACCTTGTATAGATGCTTGCACACAACCAATCAGTATCTAGCAACTTTAATATAACCTCACAGACAAACAAAGGAGAAAGTTACATCCATTGTAAACAATCAATATTCCAATACAATAAATACACTATCTCTTAAATATAACTCAACTATCATTCTCATAAGACGAAAATCGTGTTTATTCATCATATACCTAGGATCTGATATGCGTACATTTTTAATTTTGAATGAGGCTTACATTTACTTCCAAAACTTTACACTGTATTAAGCCTAAAATAATATGATTACTTTCAGTTGTTTTATTTCTCATTTGTAGGGTTCTCGAACTGATAACATGGCTTTTATATGGTCCAAATTCACCTCCAAAATAAATTATTTGTACTACAATTCAAATAAATAAGTTTTTCATGCAAAATAGCATACAAAACCAAGAAAACTTATGTTACTCATCAAAACAACTGCTCAATACACCTAGAAAACAGCTATTCATTACATGTTCGGTGTTCAGCTGTTTCCTACTAAGCATTTTAAAACAACAACATTGTACAGTACGCCTAACCATATATCCCATAAATCACATCAATTTTTTTGAATGGAAAAATTACCATATATTATCCACTTTTTGATGATCACTTTAAAAAATGTTAGTATCTTTATCTTGATTTTTGGCCCAAAGTTACCCTCCAGGCCCAATGTCACCCCGACTGGCGTTACCAGAGTATCTGTACGCACAAATCTCAATATGAGATTGAGACAAGTTGGCTGTGAGCACATGAAAATTCCTTGAGCATGAAACTCGTAATGTTGGTGCACATCACATTAGCATTGCGAGTCTCAATGAGACGTCTCAATGAGCCAAGCTCCAGGTGCAGGGCCGACTTTATACACTCTCGAACCCTTCACTAGGATTTACAGATAATGTTCAACTGAGATTGAGTCATGGATTGAGTAGACGTTTTCCGAGGACGGAGGGGGTTTAGGTCATAAGTATGCTGGGGCAGATGGAATGCACCCGGAGGTTGATAACGACGAGAAAAGTGATAACAGGAACAATCCTGGAACGGACTTCTTTCTAAGTGATGTGAGCATGTCTGTCTAACTTCCATAATCTTTTGGGAGACTGCGTAAGAGTGCTGTTGATACCCGTTAGGACAATTCAGTTACAAATTTTGAAAACGACGTATAATCAATGGTGTAGCATTGATTATACGTCGTTTTCAAAATTTGTCACTGAATTCATGTGCTTCCGATTGATGATTTTTTGGGCGTGTTTTGTTTGACCAACGGAGAGCAATGAAGGGTCATTTGAGTTGGAGGGAAATTGTTCCCCAACTTTCATCAATCCGAAGATTATCAATCGGCGGAAACAGAAGTTTCTACTAAGGTTACTTCTATTTCCACCTTACAAAAAGCATCATCGGTTTGTAAAGTAGAGTCTAGAGCGACTAGAAACGAGAATAGTATTTATGCGTCCTCTGAGACTAATGAAGTAATCACAACTCCCAGCGGTGTCGAAAAATAGGGGTCAAGGCAAGTTGAATGTGTAGTGCGCCAGAGTTGTGTACCTTCCATAGCTTCTGAAGAAGGTGATATACACCAATACCAATCGTGAGGACAGCAACTGATTGACGCCACCCAACGATCTGCGAAACAGTGAGGACTGAGGAGGGGTACAGAACCGCTTCGATTTTCCCCCAAGCAACGTCAAAATCCGAACCGCTTGCTTATACCCACCGCCGCCATAACCGCTCGTGGATATGAATCGAATCCCCGGATATTTATCTGCCTTAATTCTAGGGTAGGGTCAGGTTCATAAGAACTAATCTGGGTCACTCAAATAATTCCGGTTCAATTCGTTTTAACTGACGAACATCTCAATGAGACGAGTCTCACGAGACGTCTCATTGAGGTGCGCACACAAAATTTTTGATGAGCATGCTATGATCTCAAATCTCACAAATTTTCTTGAGACGCATTTCAAACCAGCGCATGGCACACTGTCTCATTCATGTATACATGAGCTTTCAGACACTCTGGGCGTTACCAGGATGACGGGTTTCCCGAGCAAAGTACAATAACTGAGCAGTAACAAACTGAAAACTAGTATTCGCTCCAGAATAAATTTTACAATTTTGTGTTATCAACTTGGTAGTGCATGTTATCATTACCTGTCAAACTGGGGGTATCATTGTCGACAACAACAACGGAAGTTAGTTATCAATGACCGTTGCAAATATCATTCTGATAGCAAAATATTTTATTGGTATCGCGGGTATACTTGGTTGTTATCATGTTTGTTATGTTGCCTGCTTATTCAGCCACAATGAGAACAAATTTAGTTTATTATTTTTGGTATCAGATAACACAATATGTTATCCGGTTGTTATGAAACTTTGCTTGGGTTTTCTACTTGTTTTGGGTTACTCGGTCTATCTTGTGATTGTATTTTTCCAAAAAGGTTACCTTTTTGTTCGTAGCATTTGCTGCTTACATATCTGGCTTTTTGCATAAAATTATTAATGCTAATAGCACCCCGAAATGGGCCAAAAGTAGGCAATTGGGTTCTTTAGGGGTATCCGGATTATTTCATAATCGGATTCTCCGCCCAAAACTTATTCGAAATCCAAAATTTCATAATTTTTGGAGTCCGGGAACTATTTTTAAAATGCATTTAAAGTTTGTATGGGGAAATTTTTTTGTTCGGGTCGAACTGTCACTTTATCGATTGAACTGTCATTCTATCCACGAAAATTAAAATTGTTTTGTTAATTTGACCATCAAAACAAAGGTATTGGAATCCAATAAAATCACGTTATGCTTAGAAAAGTGAGCTCTTTCGATTAGGCTATATAAAATAGCAATATTTTATTCACTAAACAACCCAATTAGATTAGAGCTAGTGATTGTAAGAGTCCATCTGACGGGTAAATATATTTGTCATTGTAGTCCGACATTTATCCACGGTTGTCATGATTCACGTTGTGTTGGTCATTTGTTGGGCTTGTTTGGTCAAATATTTGTCATCATAGCAAACAGTCTAATGGCACCTTATCTGAGCGCTACATATTCAGATAACGATCAGAGACATATTTACAAGTTCATGTACTGCCCATAATTGCATATTTGTAACATTTGAAGTTTTTATTGTTATTGTTATTAATTATTAAAATTTAAAGTTTTTGTCGATATTGAATTAATAGTCCATTTTACGAGCCGATTTTATGAATGAATTTTGACAGGAGGTAGCGTCCAATAACCCGTGAAAATCAATATCATCATCAACATTGTTGTCACTTCGTAAAATGGCTCATACCGGGGATCATCTCCAAATCATCTGCTCCATTTTCTTCAATGCCTACTTTTTTAAATGTAACTGTTATGTAGTTATGAGGAGTGTAGGTATAACACAAACTAACTTCTCATACTTTTTCTACTTTAAATTTTTACTACACCTAACGCAATGATAAACACAGGCACATGTTTTCATGAATCGTGTGTTAATCGATTCAAGAAATATTGAAAGGGAATTCCTTCGTACCGTAAACATTTACCAGACGGTTCATGTAACAAAGGAACCATACACAGGTAACCACTAAGCACTGTTCTGAGAATTGTAACGCTTATTGAACAGCTTTTCGGTGCTTAAAAGCTCTATATGAGCATTCCTAATGTTTATCGGCACTATAATCAGTAAGAACTAAAATAAGCACTGTATGCCTATATTAAGCTTACAAGCTGTAAATAAGTTTGTCAGTGCTGTCACAGGGCTTGGATTACATGACGTTTATATCAATCAAAATTTCGACCAAAACAGACTCAAGTCGGTCGCGATGGATACATTTTGATGTGAATGTTAACGAATTGGGATCGGAGGAACGGGTTTACCACTAAATCATTGCTCTGGTTTGAATATTATAGTTCGATCACACTGATTCCATGATGCATCGGTGGGGCAGATGAAAAACGCAATGGACTTGAACTTTCGATCAAGAACTCGGAGGACAACAGCCAGAATCTGAATCAAGCAGCAAAACAGCAACTTCAGTGGAAGCAAAAGAAGTTAGAAAGACAGGAGATGAACTATTTTTCTTTTTTCTTTGTATAACTTTTGACAACTCTCGCTCCCAGAGACTTGGTACGAAATTTAGAAGTTGGCAGTATTCAGCCGAATAATTCGTCAAAAATGGCTTTTGAGCAGCTTTATTAGAGGATATAGAACCAATTAGCTCTGTTAGCCAGATTTAATATTCGACTAAAGAACCGACTTGATGCCTAATTACGGCTTAATGTTTGCTTGGAAATGCAATGAAGTGCTTTTGTTTTGAGCGCATAACCTTTTCCGTAAGTCATTCCATTCCTGAGATAGAATTCCAAACTATGCAGTCGATCGTCATCGTGTAGTATGTGGAGGGGAGACGAAGGAGCGATTGATTCGACGATGAGTGTATAGAGAGGCGAAGAATGCAGCGAAGGCAGTCATGGAGCAACACGGGACTCGGCAAAACATAGAACGATATAAACGAACGCTGGAACAACATACCTACCTCTTCAGGGACAAAGAGAAAACTCGCCGCCTGGAAGAAGCGAAGTGAGAGTGATTTGAACTGGTGTGCCGTTAACAAGAAACACAGGAGTTCTATCAGAAGCCCAACGCAATCTGCAAAAGCTGCGTACCTCGAGCTGAAATGTGCCAGAATAAGGACGGGAGCATCCTGACGGACGAACGTGAGGTGATCGAAAGGTGGAAGCAGCATTACGACGAACACCTGAATGAGGCGGAGAGCGCAGACATAGAGGACCAAGTTAGCGAGAGAAATAACTACGTCAGTACAGCAGGGAGGGAAACCGAGCCGAATCCCACGTTGATGAAGGAAATTAAGGCTGCTATCCAGCAGCTCAAGAACATGTCCACTGACCACTGTGACTCTGTTACGCTGAGTACTTTGTTAGGCGTTGTCCATAAACTACGTAGACTCATTTTTGGCCATCTCAGACCCTCTCCTCCCTCCGCGTAGACTTTTGTTCATACAAAATTTTCGAAATTTGGATAGAGCGTATACTTTGGCCAGACAAACCCCCCTCCCCATCCCCCCATAAGAGTCTACGTAGTTTATGGACAGGCCCTTATTATCTTCTATCAAACTATCGTTCTAAGTTTTTTGCAGGCCTAGCTCTCTTTTTCACAGAAAATCTATTTCTTTTGCTACTGTCAACGGATGTCCTTCTGGTCTTTTTTCATTGTTTATGCGCAATACACTTTCTTTTTACCGCTGATTTTTATCTAGAAGTTTTAAGGACATAGTTGCAGGGGTTTCATAATGGCAGCGAGTATGGCAGCCAGTCTCCCCCTTACACCTTACTCCCCTCACCTCAGTCATCGAATAGCGTGGAGGGTGGTGAACAAATTCTCCAAATTTTTCTTGCTTACCTTTGTAGAAATGCACTCAGGTTGCTACTTGTGGTAGACAACTATATTTCTCATCCGTCGGGAAGCACTACTTTTAATTTACACTTGATTTCCACAATTTCGTGCCAAAAAGAAGCACTCACTGCACTTTTTATCTTCGGCAAGTACGTCGCCAATTTTTTTAAATCACTTTTTATTAATCGTCCATACAACATAGCACTGAGATAAGTTAATCGATTATTTGAAACTATATTGACTTTCGCCTAGCCAGCCGTTTATCGTGAAAAACCGACGCGTTTTCCACTTTTTTGGTCTAAAACTCCAATCAATTTTAATCGCGGTTCGTCAGAACGGAAAACGTACCGTGAAACTGGGTGATGTTGTTCAACGCAGGGTAAAATTGATCAAACCGCTGTACGCGTTTATCGCGAAACAAGGCTGTATTTTTGCCAAACATTGTAACTATTTTCAAGAACATGCTGCCAATATGATTACACTAAGTAACAGAACAATCGGTCGCTGTTTATGAGTTAAAATTGCACACATTACTATTACCCCACACGGTGTGTTGAAACAGGATTATTATCGCACTTTCATGAACCTAAAATATTTTTTCGTTATAAGTTAGCCTTAGCTGTATATATTAAGATTCTGGAGGTTAAAAAATCTTTCATCGGGGAAAATTAAAATAAATTCGATTTTAGTAGTTTATCACTTTTCCCATATGATATGGTATTACGCAAATCTGATGAACCTAAACTCCGCTAGAAAAAGTCCCCCTTCTATTAATAAATTTGAAACCATTTAGTGAGAAACGAATGTAAAAATCTTTACAACGAGTTTAAATTTGTTTGGCATTCGTTTCATGTGCCCAGCCCACTACAGTCTGCCGAAAGTCATAAATCATAGAAGTCTACATTTCTACCATTTGTCCGGCACATAGATATTTGCAATGGAGGTAAATAAATACTCCCCATTTGTGCGACTCATACATTTGAGGAAGCGCCATACACCTGTGACTCATACCATTTGCAGCACATATCATTCATGCGCTAATTTGCCTGAATTGGCGGTTATTTGTTGCACATACTTTGCATGTCAAACCACATCCACATGGATATTTGTCAAAAAGTATGAGTCGACTATACTGAGCGCGCATGACTCATTTGTAAAAGTTCTGCACTGATCTGTTGAGGACTTTTGTCCATACAAAATATTAAAATTATGATACCTCAGGGTTAAGTGGGCTGTTGAGTCTCAAACAACAAAAAGTTAACGCAAAATACATAAGATTGGCGTTGTCATATTATGTTAATGCATTCAAAAATGATTATTCAACATTTGGTTTAAAATAAGGCACACCGGGCCAAGTTAAAACGGGTGGGATAAGAAGAAACAGCGGGTTAACGTGATGTTATCTAGTCATGATAAGCAATTTGAATGTCATAACATTTTTTTTAATCAAACAATCATTTGGACAAGGATAATTATAGAAATTGTATTGAAATCTTTTTCAAAACATCACATGTTTTTATTAAGAATTTACCGAATGCAACGCATGCTTAATATATGTCAATGTGAATGACATCTTATAGTATAAGCCTAGAATATATTGGAAACATATCAATTTGCAAGTAATCTGATGAATTTCAATAATGGTAGTCTCGTGCAGTGTTTTTTTTTCTATCTTCGTCTGGGTTATCTGTAGTTTATTTTATAAGACACTTTGGTCTTGATAAAAACTTCATGCAGTTTAATGGTTTTAATGTTATGACTGCATAAAATAAAACTTATTTTTCCCAAGTAAAATCCCTTCATTTTTGCAAAGTGAGTTTGTCAACAGATTCAGTATGGGGAGAAATGTGATAAAAACGAATTAAAAGTCACCCGTTCACTCGATACCTTCCAACCTTATTCTATGTGTTATAACTATTTAGGAATCAAAATCTATCCAATGATTCCTAAATGAAGCATAAAATAACTAATAAATGTTCTTAGAAAGTTGTATTGAAACCTCAAATTGCGTCAATCTTGCCTCATTTTACACATCACTGTTGTTGTTGTTTTTTTAATATATTTTATGACATTCCCAGAACATGTTTTCTTAATATTGTTCTACATTTTCAATTTTCATTTTATCTGTAGATTTAGTTAAATTTGTTCTCAGCATAAACAAGAATGAACATATCTAAAATTAAGTAAAAAAGAAAATAGAGCTAAGGACTCTTCCTTTTAATTGCACTACGATTTTGCATAATTTGATAGATACGTATTTCGACCTCAACTGTTAGGTCATCTTCAGTGTCTCGTACTTAATCCGATATTCTGTTTACGTACATGTATTCCGCTAACATGCCCAGGTTCATCATCATCAAATCTGAAACTGTTTCAATCAAACATTGATTGAATTCACAATAAAATAAAGTGATTACATATGCTTACCTTAAAGAACGTGTATCAAGGGCGTGTGCCGAAAGAGTAATCAAAGCTATTCTCTAAGGGCTGATTTCTTCACCTCGGATTAATCAGTAAACCAGCTTACCCATATAGTTAAACCTGGTTTAACGCTTATGTCAGGGTGAAGAAATCGGCCCTATGTGTCCTACATGCAAACAAAAGTATTTGTAGGATAAATTTTCACTTGTTCGTAAAACATCGAGCCCAGTAAAATCAGAGCACAATAAACATGAAAGTTCTTATTATATTCGAAGAGCTATCAGTATTTCTGCTAAACTAGCTCAAAACAAGTAAATGTACTGTTAACATGAATGTTGAAAAATACGCGTGATTAAGTCACCATATTTGTTTAATGATTTTCCAATCGAAGCACCTTTCGTGGCCGTGTGATCGTCGTTTAGGTGTATCGTTACATGGTTTGGCATACAACATATGTGCAACCAATACCCACCATTTCAGGCAAATTAGCACATGAAGAATATGTGCTGCAAATGCTACGAGTCACAGGTGTATGGCGCTTCCTCAAATGTATGAGTCGCACAAATGGGAAGTATTTGTTTACCTCCATTGCAAGTATCTATGTGCCGGACAAATGGTAGAAATGTAGACTTCTATGATTTATGACTTTCGGCAGACTGTAGTGGGCTGGGCACATGAAACGAATGCCAAACAAATTTGAACTCGTTGTAAAGATTTTTACATTCGTTTCTCACTAAATGGTTTCAAATTTATTAATAGAAGGGGGACTTTTTCTAGCGGAGTTTAGGTTCATCAGATTTGCGTAATACCATATCATATGGGAAAAGTGATAAACTACTAAAATCGAATTTATTTTAATTTTCCCCGATGAAAGATTTTTTAACCTCCAGAATCTTAATATATACAGCTAAGGCTAACTTATAACGAAAAAATATTTTAGGTTCATGAAAGTGCGATAATAATCCTGTTTCAACACACCGTGCCCCATAACACGGTAGTTTTCTACAACCAGAGAGAGGAAGTGCGAGAGTAGAGAGGAGAGAGTTGTCAAAAAAAACGTAAATAAAGCGGCGCACAATAGGAATAATTTTAACAATATTGGGCAAAGCATGAATTTAAATGATTTCGAAAATGTTTAATAAGAACGAATTGTGTCGGTGAGCAGATTTAATAAATCACGTGGGTGCAAAAATGCTAAGGTATGTCTGCTTTTTGAAATGGCTCATTTTCGCAGATTTGTTTTTGCTTGTTTAACCAAGTTACACCTCACTGTGCGCCGTCCGATTTGGTTGTTTTGAGTGGGTGGTTGAGAGGGCGATAAGAGCGGGAGCCAAGCTTATTGTTGTGATCTCATGCAACCTTCACCTTAATACTGTAATTCTTGCCCTGTTTCTTGAAAATGTTAGCAGTTCCTTTAGTACATTGTATCCACTAATATACTTTTTATTTCTTCTCACCAAAGCAGCTGCTTTGAATCCGTATGTAATAGCCGAGGAAATACCTGTTTTGTATATAAGCACAGACAAACAGACGTATCACTTGGAACAAAATGCGATTAAAATCATTATTACAAATGTATAATCGCTCAATGCTATTTACACTGTGCTGCGCAAACCCACTGAGTACATGGCGAGTGTGAGCAAACGTCAAACAAGAGCAAAAACTATGCGAGCGCCATGAGCGAGAGATTTGAGAATTACATGATATTTGAACAGTCCTTTAAAAAGGGAAACGATGGGAAGTGGGTAAAGTGAGACTTCTGTTTGTGTGTGATAAAAGTTTTGTTAGTGTCCTGCTTTGGTTTTTATCTTCTTATAAATTCTACAATAACTTATACAACTTATATTTATCGCTTGCATTCATAAATTTTGATCGTTTTCTGGTCTTTCTAATGTTTCATTTGGGAATGTACCTAAATACCTCATTTTATTCACCTAAATACCTCAATATTCTTCCCCATTTATAGTAATCGATTTTGGAACGTTTCTGTCACTCATTGGTTGCCTTATTACCACTCGGTAGAAAAAGTTGACTAATTTGAAGATTCTCTTTATTGCTCAAATTTTATAAAAAAATGCATTGTCAATGAATGTTTTTGGAAAAGATCTTAGTATTTAAACCTAAAAATAAGAAAATTTGGAGTTTTGCCCCTAATGCACGCAACCGACAATATTATTAACACAGCTGAAGCAAAGTAATGCTTTCTAATCTACTAAAACATATAGGCTCATCACTATATTTTTCACCCTTCAACTGTACGAATTCAAGCATCTGGCTCGTGATCAAAGAAAGTTGAAAAGACCCGTTGCAATGAATCACGGGGGTAAAGATAACAGGTCAGCCTGTTTCAAAATAAAAACAATATTTCTTTTGCAAAGCCCTATACTTATAAAATAATGGTACTCATTCTCACAAGGTACACGTTCATTTATTGAACATACCATCAAACAGTTCTGAATCAAACGTGACACAAGCATCAACCCAGTGCAAAACCCCACAGATCTATCAAATCAGAAAAAGTGTGCAGTCATTATGCAATAAATCTTTGACAGCTCAATAAATAAACAAATACACATCGCTTCCCACAAACCCCAAAAAAAACTCTTCTCGCAAAATATGTAAATAAAAATCAAAATGGCGGAGCAATGCAATCTCCTATATACAACCGTACACCTATTCGCCTTTCTGCCGCCACCGCACCACGGCGTGAATCCCGTTTCTTCCCGTTCTGTCTGCACTCACAACTGGGTGACCAATTTGCGTAATTTTTACTACTACTTTCCATTCCACCAATACAAACCGACTCAGTTCCACTACAAAAGACAGCCAATTTTGACATTGCCTTTTGGCCTGGCTGTTGTCGGTGGGTTCGCGATTGTATAGATTTGCAGCGAAATCGGCGTTCATTCGGGTGAGTGACGATTTGTTGACAGTCGCAACGGGGCCACTCACCGCAGGCGAAACCACCCACACCAGTCAGTGCCCAACTTTGGCAGCAACTCTACAAACACACTCGCGCTTTCACGCAAATCGAGCGGTCTCCTAGCGAGCCGGAGAAAATAGAATGCTTGTGAAGAGGAATCAATGGAAGATCGATGCATGCATTTTTACACACTAGGTAGTCATAAGCAAGGAAGGAGAGTGTTGCCGGTGGGTTGTTACTCAAGGCGAAAATACCCATACACTTTGGGCGTTTGAGCCATGCATGCGATGGAATAGAAGAAGACAAGATAGGCGTATCGTTTTAAAATACTCTTGAAGTGTGCCAATGTGTGACCGACCGACTAGATGCCATAGTATGGTCAATTGATTTGCCAAGTTGCAGGCGATTTGTATGCATTGATGAAGAGTGACGGTAGTATTTTAGAATGTATAATAAGGTGGCCCACACTTATATGAAAAACAAAAATTTCGAAAAATGCCAAGTCTTACCTCCTCAATCAGTTGTTTTGGACTCCTAGAAGCTACGTTCAAAATTTGAGCAAAATCGGTTGAGCCTAAGAGGGCGCTCAAAACGCTTGAAGTTTGTATGGGAAAACTTGGCCAAATGTATGCAGAAATTTTAAGTTTTCGAATTTTGCCGCTAGGTGACGCTGTAAGCATTCAATAATCAAACCCTTTGTAGACGTGTGCGCCGCCGCGCCGCGCCGCGCCGATGAGAAATCGGCGTGAATCGGCGTGCGGCTCCCCAAGCCAACAAGAATCAAATATACTATATTTTTTAAACGGGGATAGGTAAAGGGGTGTTATACCCATGCACTGGTGGAAAAAGTTTATGGTTATGTTGTTTGAAGCCGATCCAGGAAGCATCGGCGTGTCGGCGTGGCAATCGGCGGCGGCGGCGGCGTGAAAACCGCACGCCGATCGGCGTATCCCTTCTCAGAAAGGCTACCTCCAACAAAACCAGAAAATTTCTGCAGCAGCACAAAACTAGATGCCCACTTGTTGTAATCCAATCATTAGAAAGTAGTTAACTTTTTTCATAATTGTTTGAGAAGCCCCACGCCGATGCACGCCGAGTTCACGCCGAATATTCGGCGCACACGTCTAACCCTCTGGTATTATTGTAGGTGACTATATGCCAAACAACTTTGTCGAAGACCGCAAAGTGATCCAACGTCTGTGAAGAAAGTTATACCCTAGGAAAAGTGAGGATAAACTTTATTGTTATTTTTCCAATACATGTAAAGGAATAATATCAATAATGAAATCTCAATACTTTGCCTCACTTTGCCTAGGGTATAACTTTTTTCACAGCCGTCGGATCACTTCGCGGTCTTCGACAAAGTTCTCTGGCATATAGTCACCTATAATAATACCAAAGGGTTTGATTATTGAACGCTTACAGCGCCACCTAGCGGCTAAATTCGAAAAATTAAAAATTCTGCATACATTTGGCCAAGTTTTCCCATACAAACTTCAAGCGTTTTGAGCGCCCCCTTAGGCTCAACCGATTTTGCTCAAATTTTGAACGTAGCTTCTGGGCGTCTAAAACAACTGATTTAGGAGGTAAGACTTGGTATTTTTCGATATTTTTGTTTTTCATATAGGGTAAATGTACCAATTATGGTCATAGTACCAATTATTCGCCATAGTTGAGTTTCACCCTTTAACGATGTAAATCAATAAAAAAAAATTGTGAACAACAGATGACGTTCACAAAAGACGGTTGCACTCATTTAAACTCCACATTTTGCTCAAATTATGGTAGAAATAAATCATTTTCCTTAAAATTTCGGCTTCCTTGCACCTAATATCGCCATAGTGTACCAATTATGGCTAATCCCATAAGGAATGCGTGCAAATAGTGCGAAAAGGAACCGAAGTTAAAAAATGTAGCCATAACTGGTACAGGGTTCCTATCATTGGCACACGCTGTAATAAATACTAAAAGAAGTTTTGGCTCCGTTTCTATATTTTTCCTATAACGTATGGAAACTAAGCTATCTTTTAACATATTGTTGACATTCGTTGGTTTTCTCGTTATTGTTGTACAAATCTCGGATACTTTTTCAAAACGACGTATCAACATAGGATTTGCGTGTATTATACGTCGTTTTGAAAAAGTATCCGAGAAATAGTTTTCCTTAGGTAGTGCCATAATTGGTACAGGCACCCTAAGTGTGAGCCACCCTAATGTATAATCAACACTTTATGTGCAAACACTTAAACATTTTCTGTTAGCTAAGCGATAAAAATATATTGGGGAACTTGCGTATTTTCGGCCGTTTTGTTC